>NW_022145825.1:1222673-1226573 GCF_002938485.1 Sitophilus oryzae
AATTATCAAAAATTGCAATTTGATGTTTGTACTGAACTTTACACAAAAAATTTACATACATAATTATTTAGCAGACACATTATCTTCTTTAAAAAAACTGAAATTAAAAATTTAATTTTTAATTAACTTTCATATTATGTCTGGAACATTATTTGTTAACGTTGTTTTCATCAGCATAATCTATTGACGATTACTGATTGTTAGAATGACGTACCAACATTTTGTTTTCTTATTGTTAAGAATCGTATTAACATTTTTTTACATACTACTTATAGAAACAGTTGGAGAGCAATAAGGCATTGGCCTTTTCTTAAATGACATCTCTGTGACTTGCACAGTGAATTAAGAAGAAAAAAAAACAATACATGTTCTACTTAGCCTTCAGTTTTTTTTGTTCAACTCATTTTGTTATACGGCAGATTTTTTTTTTTTGATTAAGGATATTTGACACACATTTTTTTATATATTCTCAGTTCCCAGTTATATATCGTAATCTATATTTATTTTTACTTTTTACAAATAAATAATACCGTATAAACGAAAAAAAAATGGCGTCAAAGACTGAGCAGGGCTAGGGAATAACAATCGATGAGAATTTTGGCGAGGTCGATCTCTAGACGTTATTTACAAAAAACTTACATAAAACTTGTTAAAAACTAAAACCAATTTTAGAAAGATTAAAAAATTAAGGATAGAACGTTCCCAAACCTAACCTAACCAAACAAATCTATTTCTAATTGTTTTTCTCGAATTTTAAACTGCTCCATTTGAAAATCATTTTTGCTTATGGTATCTAGAGCTTCACCTCGCAAAAATTATCATCGATTGTCATTAGCAGCCGTCTTTGACGCCGTTTTTTTAGATTGTATTGTTTGTTTATTTCAATTTTGGATGAAACTTTTAGTGATCATACCTATTACCATATAATTACATAATACTAAAATTGGTAACTTATTAAAAAATATATTTAACGTAATAATTGGTGTGTTTAAATGTTTCTTTTATTACACAACTATCAATATTTTGCATGAGTGTACTCGATGGATTTCATCTATATAATTTTCTACTTTTATTAACTTAACAGGAAATTACAGCAACCGATAGATTATACGAAACTCGCAAATATTTGTTATGGAAATCAATAATTAATTACTTCTGTACGTTTTAAAAGAATAGGTTATTTTTATTTACATAAAGAGAAAAATAAATCCAAGAATTTTGTGAAGACGTGGTGAAAAAATTTGCAGTAATTCTAAATATTAAATAATACGGGTGCGTCTCAAAAGTGGCTCACCCCTATAACTTTTTTATTTTTCCAGATAAAAAAACGAGATTTGGTATATTAATATATGACATAAATTAGGATTAATTGACGTATTCAATTGTTTTCGGTCACTTCCTGTTTCACCAAAAATGATTACAACTTTTGGTTTTTAAATGGCACTCTCGGTATATTTCTACTTTATTCGAAAGAAAATGACACTCTGAATAGAATGACATATCATATGTCAACTTTTGACATTTTCACGTATCGTTTATTTGAAATTGTAACATGCGGTTCATAACGACAATTTGACTCGAAATACCAAGTGTGTGGTACCAAATTATTCGTAAAAAAATGATATTTCCAAATATGCCAATGAGACACTCTCGTTCTATTTGAAAAAATTGAGATATTATTAAAAATACGTTTTGGGCATCCTTTAACCGGTCAGGAAAAGACAGTAAAAACATTAGACGATCAAATTTATTTTTCCAAGGCTCCTGGATTAAAAATTAGGATTTATTGACGTATTCAATCCTAACTTATGTCATATACTAACATACCAAATCTTGTATTTTTATCTAAAAAAATAAAAAAGTTATAGGGTTGAGCTACTTTTCAAACGCACCCGGTATAGTAACATCGAAAAAATTAAATTTAATTTAAATTTCTCAGTAATGGCATTATATTTCTAGTTAAAAAATATGATTAAAATCAAAAATATTAAAACACTTAATATCTTTAATTCACTGAGTTGAAATTTATAAAGATTTGAAGAATGTTAGAATTTTAAGTGCAGCAAAAATAGCAACCCAATTTAACCAAGATGCCATAATTCATATAGCTACAATAACTCACAAACCTGTAAATCGGTACGAAATTTCTAAGAATCGAAGAATGTGCCGAGCCAAAATTAATGATAACGTTTAGTACGTACCTTAGTACCAGTACTCACCAAAGGCATTTCAACGGTTCTGATTACAAATAGTTGAGGAATTCGTCAGAGGAAGTATAGGATAGATAGGGTTTGTTGCATAACAATTTTATCTACAGCATAAGTTAATATTATCTGCGTAGAAATTTCAATTATGTACATTAGTTTTACACGGTATATTACTTAGATTTTTAAACATGGCCCTCAGAAAGTATTAAATCATTACTGCAGCTTTGAATGTATACCAGGTGCGTCTCAAAAGTGACTCACCCCTATAACGTTTTTATTTTTTCAGATAAAAGAACGAGATCTGGTATGTTAATAATGACATAAATTTGGGTTGACTGACGTCGAAATTGACGTATTCAATTGTTTTTGTCACTTCCTGTTTCACCGGAAATTACTAGAACTTTGATTTTTAAATGGTACCCCCGGTATATTTTTGCTTTATTCGATAGAAAATGACACAAAAATCGTATTTTAAATTTCAATCTAGAGTGCCATCGCTGTGTTAAAAAACACTAATTTTTAATCAAGGAACCTTGGAAAAATAGTGTTACGTTTTTCGTCGGTTACGTGTGGATAGAAAGTAACAATTTATTTAAACACAATTTATTTATCTAAGTAACAAACAATAACGATTAAAAGACTTAAAGAACTATATACAAACTATTTATCTAGAAAGAATTTATTTTTGAATTTAGCGCGACAACTGTACTCGTCTATTTATTTCTGTCCTGTTCAGGCCCCAGCCGTCGGTTTATATAACCACAGCTAAAGAGTTCTCGAATAATCCATAGATCACTAGGTGCATAGAGAAGGTTTCGAATGTTCTCGTATGTACTACTCCATTCCAGTGGAACTCGATTGTTCTCGAACGTTCGAATGAATCATTACGGTGTCTGTTCTTTAATGCGATATTAAGGTCATATGGGGGCGGGACATTTTAGTTAGTTAGATTATGCCGAGTCCACACGGGTCCGTAACAATAGATTTAATCGTCAAGTATTTTTCGTGTCTTGTCCTGGACGGTTAAAAGTTGCCCAAATCGTATTTTGAAACATATCTCAATTTTTTTCAAGTGGATCAAGGGTGGCCCATTAGCATATTTGGAAAAAGCACTTTTTTACGAATAATTTGGTACCACACACTTACTATTTCGAGTCAAATTGTCTTTATGAACCACATGTTACAATTTCAAATAAACCCTATGCGGAAATATCAAAAGTTGACATATAATATCTCATTCTATTCAGAGTAAGAATAAAGTAAAAAAATATCGAGGGTGTCATTTAAACATCAAAAGTTGCAGTCATTTCCGGTGAAACAGGAAGTGACCAAAAACAATTGAATACGTCAATCAATCCTAATTTATGTCATATACTAATATACCAAATCTCGTTTTTTTATCTGGAGAAATTACCTAACCTAACCTAACCTTTGAGGCGCACCCGGTATATTATTATTAGCTCAGAGAGATAAGTAAATTTAGAGCACCTCGCCAATCTACTTTGACACATCATGCAATAGATATGTTTAGTTGTAGTACAATGCAAGATTTGTATTAAACACAAACACCAAACAATACTTACAACCCAATGTTATTAATATATTACTGCGTCTCTATATTTACGTATTTCTCTGTAATTTTAATTTATGACTAAAATTTTGAAAGCTACTATTTGAAAAATAGAAGTACTAA
>NW_022145825.1:1228759-1232643 GCF_002938485.1 Sitophilus oryzae
ATCGGTATGCTTCGTTTCAGTTACGTATTGCTGATAAAGTTATATTTTCTGTTGACCTTCTGAGTACTTACTGCAGCAGTGACTTTCAGTTACTTTTTTACTATTCACATACCGTTTATGTCCATAACATTGAAATAATATTAAAATCGTGGGGCTCTGTCCTTAATATTTAAGTTTTAAAATATTTAATTATTTTTAATAGTCCTATAGAGCGATGGATTTTTTATTCCAGGTACGGATGGAGTTTTCCAGTTTCTTAATTTCCGCTTTATGTTTGTTTCCACTTGGAAAGCAAAACAGCTCCGGTTGAATGAAAAGTGCTAGGAATAACCAGTCATCCACAGAATCAAATCCCTTAAGTGGCAATGGGTAGAAAAATTAAAACATGGTACCCACGAGCAATTAAGAGACTTAAAGGAAGACCAAATCTGAGATGGAACCATGATATTAGGAAATTAGCATGGATATGTAGAATGTAAATTTAAGATCTATTGTGTGTGTGCCCCCCTTCCTTAAGTCATCACACAGTCTATAACCCATCATACCCCTGTTGTAGAAGGGTATTTTCCATCCTCTCTGACAACAGTTCTTCCTCCGAGGGTACACACACTTCCACGGTTGGAGTTTCCATTGCCACCCTTCACAGTCGAGGAGCTTGCCTCCGGCTGAGATTCCCTTGAGGTGGAGGCTGGAGGATATGTCTCCATTTTCTCCATCTGTCTTTAGCTTGGTCTCTCCTTAGACCTGATACCGAGTATTGCCCCGTATCTATAATAGAGAATGTGTCCCTCTTTCTCTATTGCCTCCTTGGTTTGAGGTCAATTCATATTGTGAGGACCTGACCATGACCCTCCTCACTCGAGTTGATGACTCACTCGCCAACTCGATCCTTACATTGAAGTTCTGACCCTGTATAAGGCTCAGCAGATAGATGGTGTCTTTCCCTTTTCTCCTAGGCAAAAAGACCGTGATGGCCGCCCCTTTAGAGATGTTTTCTCCCTTCACTGCAACCAGTTCCGGTAGTAGTTCCGGTAACTTGTGTGCCACTTGTGGAGGATGATCCCAAGCAAGTGTCAACCGCCCGTCTTGTAGTTTCTTTTGGACTTGGTCCCTTGGAACTTTCATTTGTAATGTTCCCAGTGTCGCTAGAGGGCTTCCCCACAGCTTCACCGGTGGTGTTTTTAGTACTGGATCTCATAGTGTTCCCACGAGTCGCTAGGGGTAGTCGGTCCACTTCTACAGAGCCCCGCATGTAGAAGTAAGGGATAAATGAAATGGGGTGTCCCCTGATGCCCCAAGGTTGAGGCCAGTAATGGCTAGTCCTCTATCTATGGTCCCGCCATCGTAGAATTTAGGTTTTTGGTGGTGTTGTCTCTTGACAGTGGGGACGGTGAGGTTGGTGAGGAACTCTTGGTCCAGGCGGTTAAGCCAAGACCCCCCCCACACCCTCTACCCGCGAGACATGACCACAGTCAGTAGATGATGAACAGGGGTAGTCCCGTCCGGCATCGTTATATGTCGTGGTGCAATTCCCTGGCCACGATACTACAGCCAGGAACAAGACGATTAGTGAGATGCTTGTTAGTCCAAGCCAAGCGCTAGGGGGATTCCCCCCAGCGTCTGACAAGGAGCTTTCACACCAACGACAAGGTCTTGTATCTCCTAGGGGAAGTAGCAGGGATAATTTGGGCCCGCATAGCCAACAACAGACAACAATAATGGGCCCAACTATACAAAGAGAGTATCTAAACATGTGAGGGAGGCTACACCATAATTGGAAATGGTTGAATAAGCCGAGAACGATGATGATACAGAAATAAACAAGTTAATGAATAATGTTAATAACTGTTTTATCGCTTATCTACCTAAATTTTCATTTAAATTTAATTGTAGAAAGTTAATTATTTACCTCAGAATAAACCCAATTAAAAATACGGAGAGATTACTTAAATTTAGATATAATCTTTTATTAAACTTTCAAGTTATCTAGCTCCGTTCCAATTTTCTTTTAGTCTAAATTTAGTATTTTCTTTTCGCGAGTTAGAAAAAGAGAGCGAAATAGATAGAATAGCCGAGCAGACGCTTCAATAAGAAAAACCTTAGAAATGAGTCGGAGGAAATTCAACAAGTTCGCCCGGTTTTGGTAAACTTTTTCTCGGCCAGAGGAAACGTATTGTAGCGTTTAATAAAGAAAAACTTCGACAGATTGAATAGAGCAACGCGAGATAATGAAGTTTCCGGATGGAATGGAACTAGGCTTGTGTCTGGCGAATTGAAAATCGCCAATAAATAAGAAATAAAATTCAGTTTGCTTTAGTTGAATAATTAAATATGTATTCTCTTCTTCTTCTTCTTTCTCAGCCTGGTTCCATCCAGTGTTGGATATCGGCCTCTTCTAGGTTTTTCCATGCTTTGCGATATCTAGCCAATCTTATCCATTGTCTTCCCGCCACTGCCCTGACGTCATCGACCCATCTCTTTTTTGGTCGGCCCACACTTCTTGTTGTTTCCCTAGGTCTCCATAGGATGACTTTTTGGGGCCATCGGTCAGGATTCTGTCTTGCCACATGTCATATCCATTGCCACTCTTTTAACTACATCTAATAATTTTGTTGTTTGACGTATGTGGGTGTTCCGTATTTTTTCCCTAATTGTGACTCCCAACATTACTCTTTCCATGGCTCTTTGTGCTACTCGTAGTTATTCTGCTGTTTTTTGGGTAATTGCCATAGTCTCTAAGCCATACGTAAGCACAGGTAGAATGCAGCTGTCGTAAGTCTTTTTCTTTAGGTTGATAGGCATCTTTTTATCCTTGAAAATATCATTCATATTTCCAAATGTTACCCATGCCAAATGGATCCTTACGTTCTTAAATATGTATAATAGGGAGTATTTGCTTGAAAAACCCTCAAAGAGAAAATCCCACTTTTCCAACTCCACTGGTAAGTGATTTTGTATGGTTTGGGGTAATTTACACATCACCGTACTTCTAAAAAGACCGCCAAATAATTTATACTGTTATTTTCAATGATTTTACCTAAACAAATCCTCTATAGGCTAGTCTCCCCTAATAACTGTTTCTAATTCATCTTATAGGCTTGGTGCATTTTCCGCCAGTGTTGCCACCATCGGAGAATATCGTAAACAACTAGTATATACAAATACACAGCTTTAAATAGCGAGTATACGAAAAAAATATTATAAAATTATTTTAAAAGCGTTAGGAAGTATAATTTGTGAAAATTCTAAATATAAAATAAAAAATAAAATATTTTGGTATCTTCAGAAAGTCTAACTTGTAATATAATTTATTATTCCAGCTAAAAAAACTTTTTAGATGAGTTCAACTGCGCTAGTGAGCACAATTTTAAGCACCGGTTTTGCTAGTGGGGTTATAACTGGGGCTATTTCGGCTATAATGAAAATTTTTAAAGGTACATAATTAAAATTTTAGAGTGTAATGAAGGCCGTATATTTTTTTTACTTAATCTGTTAAATACTAGGCGTGAACATTAATCGAACACGGCACGACAGCTCGGCGCGAAAGTATTTAGCTGGTACACCGAAGAGCCAGGGATCGATCCTGCCTTGGGACATATTTTTTTAATTTTTTTATCGTTAATATTCTGATTGTAAAATATTTAGATATTTGTTTTTTTGATCACTAGAATGATGTCTGTCTCAGTCGATTAGCGAGGATGTCATTGCCAATGGCGCAGGGATTATCGTCCACTAGTTGAATGGGTCGAAAAATATTTCGCCGGGAATGGGGGAAGGAAGAGAGTGCGAAACGGTAATGTGGAAACTGTAACGGCCACACTGGCGCCGACTCATTTGAATAAGGGCTGTTTCCGCCCCCGGTAACGACAACTTTCAAATTATAA
>NW_022145826.1:0-8131 GCF_002938485.1 Sitophilus oryzae
GACCCTGTTTATCAATAGTTTATTTTCTGGGAAATTTTTTGACACGTTTTAATCCGGCCCTGACTCGGCACCCATAATGGTGATTTCAAGGTCAAATTTTATAGAAATTTTAAACAATGGGATCTGGGCAGAGTTAGCCTGCCGTGTGATTTATATGCCGTGATTTAAGTATGTAATAAAAGATGAAAGTTGCTGTCAACTTCTGGTATTTCCGGAAGAATGATGCAAGTAGGGTACCGGATATCGCATTTTTTTTTTGAAAAAATACTGTTATAGCAAATTCTTATCATTTTTAAACAATTTCACTTAGCCTGTTTCCATGGCTAGTGGCTAGTTCAAACGTCGGTGCTCTCAGAAATGTGAAACTGTCACATCCAAATTTTGTAAATTAAAATAAACAAAAATTGTAAATATGAATTTTTCAAATGAAGAAAAGTTTGTAGGATTATTAGTTCAACTTTTCTTGACTATACATTTTCGAGGATACGATTACCGGTGAACGTTATTTAAATACGTTTTTTTTTAGAAAAACGTAAGCCTCCATAATGAAAGAAATGTTAAAAATTATTTGTATCATAATTATAAAAAATCAGGGATAGGAAGAGGTGGACCGATTACATGGGCCTCCGCGATCACCTGACTTATCCATTTTAGATTTTTTTATGCGGTATGGTTAACAACAAGGTTTACAAAAGAAGTTATGAATTAAAAGAGGCACGCGAAGAGGCGGTACGGAAGAAGTTTAATTAAGTCGACCGGTCGTTCAGTGAGAATAGCTACTAAATCAGTTTTAAGATTATGCATTTATGTACTACTCAAAACAACAGATTTTTTGAACATTTTCTAATATAACTTAAGTGTATGTGGTGATATTATTTTTTTAAGTTTTATTTTGTGTAATATAAATTGTAAAGAACCTATTCTGTCTTTTTATAAGTTATAAATTAAAACAGAATAAGAATACTATGCCAAATAAGTGAGATTAGTCAAGAAATAAAGAGTTGGCTATACTCAGTAATTTTTCGAAAAAAAAAACATTTTATAGCTTATATCGCTTAAAAGCTTAAAAATGGCGCTTTTTCACATAATCATATTTTTTTAAAGGGAAATCATAGTCATAACCAACTATGATTTCCATTTAAAAAAAACATGTTTCTGTCATATGTCAAAAATGACAGACTTGGTGTATACTATAATTGACTATATTAAATAACCATCAGTCACAAGGTGAAATTAAGAAATAAATAAGTTCTGGCCGCATATTTCCAAATACTACTAGTAAGAAATCGACTAAAAATTGACAAATACCGTGTTGATATACAAAAAAAGCAATAAATATTAGGACTACTCGCATTTATTTTAAAACAAATTACAGAATTCTCGTAATGTGTTCGTTCAAACCAAACTTACTTTACTGAGACGGGTTATCTCCTTTAAACATGATTTCATCACAATATGAATATAAATTAATATTATTACTCAATCATCTAAATGCATTACAAACTTTTCCGATAGGCTTAGATTATAAGTTAATAAAATTTATTTATACAGGGTGAGTTTCCTACGATGTTCTCTATGGGTATCTCGGAAACTACTGGAGATGGAGAGTCGGTTAAATGGGGAAAGAATTGCAGTTTTGTGGGATCATAAATATGCGCCTTTCAGATTTTTGAAAAAGTTCATGGCTTACTACATATTTCGAAAAAAACAAATTTCGGCTATTTTAAAAATTGTCCTTAATTCCATTATAATCTATTTTAGACAAAAAGTTTTCAGATAAAATTTGTAGATAATCACATCCTTAATGAGACTGTCTTCTCCGTTTTTTTCTAAAGCCTGTCATTTTTGACATATAACACAAACTTATGTTTTTTTAAATGGAAACCATAGTTGTCCATGACTTCATAAAAAGCGCCGTTTTTCAAGCTTTACAGCAATATAAGCTATAATATGTTTTTTTCGAAAAATTACTGAGTTATAGCCAATTCTTTTAATTTTTAAACAATTTCACTTAGTTAGCCATGGAAACAAGTTCAATCATCTTTGTTCTCAGAAATGTAAAGCTGTCACATCCAAACTTTGTAAATTAAAATAAACAAAAATTGTAAATATGAATTTTTCAAATGAAGAAAAGCGTGTAGGATTATTGGTTCAACTTTTCTTGGCCATACATTTTCGAGGATACGTTAACCGGTGAAAGTTACTTTCTTTAGACAACGGTTTTTAAGACATATGTTAGAAAAGCTAAATTTATTTATAGCCAATTCTTAGTTTTGAGTTGCATCTTTTAAAAGTGAATTACTACCTAGTCTCACAGAAGGACCGATCGACTCTTTGGGTCGACTTAATTAAACTTCTCTCGTACCGCCACAACGAGTGTCTCTCTTGATTCATAAATTTTTTGTAAACCTTATTGTTAACCATACCCCATACAAAAATCTAAAATGGATAGGTCAGGTGATCGAGGAGGCCCATGCAATTAGTCCACCTCTTCCTATCCCTGCATTATTATGATATAAATAATTTTTAACATTTCTTTCATTATGGGGGGGGGGAGGTATAATGAAAGTCATGTTGGAACCACTCTATTGATGCACGAGTATCTACATGCTCTTCTTAACTTGAAAAATTCACATTTACAATTTTTGTTTATTTTAATTTACAAAGTTTGGATGTGACAGCTTCACATTTCTGAAAGCAACGGCGATTGAACTTGTTTTCATGGCTAACTAAGTGAAATTGTTTAAAAATTATAAGAATTGGCTATAACTCAGTAATTTTTCGAAAAAAAAACATATTATAGCTTATATTGCTGTAAAGCTTGAAAAACGGCGTTGTTATATGTCAAAAATTACAGGCTTTAGAAAAAAACAGAGAACACAGTTTCATTAAGGATGTGATTATCTACAAATTTTATCTGAAAACTTTTTGTCTAAAATAGATTATAATGGAATTAGGGACAATTTTTAAAATAGCCGAAATTTGTTTTTTTTTGAAATATCTAGTAAGCCATGAACTTTTTCAAAAATCTGAAAGGCGCAAATTTATGACCCCACAAAACTGCAATTCTTTCCCCATTTAACCGACTCTCTATCTCCAGTAGTTTCCGAGATACCCTTAGAGAACATCGTAGGAAACTCACCCTGTATGAAAAAAATCATAAAATAGTATTTCATAAAGATTTATTATTTTAACGGCATCCTAGCACAAATAGATTTTGATCCTCTTCTGATCAAATCAATTTGAAACAGATTCAAAATATACGTCATCAAAATTCACACTTTTCAATAGGCGAAAAATATCGCCAAATGTCGGTTTGTGCAAGCATTTTTGTTGCTTATTCAAAATATTCTTATTAAGGATCTTATTAAGGATATTATTCGTTTAAGTTATAGCTTTACCATATATAATGCCATAAATCAAAACAGGAAAATTAAGGTGAGAAGAACTATACCGGGTGCGTGTCGAAAGTGGCTCACCCTATAACTTTTATTTTTTTAGATAAAAAAACGAGATTTTGTATGACAAGAAGAACACAGACTCATCAATCTCATGAGTCATTCTCTAAAAATATTCCTGAGAATAATACTCGTACATCGGAGATTGTACGGAAGGTGTGAGGATGCTTTGAATGACTCACAGTTTGGATTTAGACAGGGGTTAGGCACCAGGGAAGCACTGGCCGCGACGCAGATATTAGTACAGAACTTCATAAACTTATGCAGTGTCTCAGGAGATTGGATTTAGACCAGAAAGACATCCGATGTATCGAAAACCTATACTGGTACCAATCAGCACGGGTAAAATTAGCGAACGGCCTAACCAACCAAATTTGTATTCGCAGAGGAGTAGGCAGGGGTGTATACTATCGCCGCTCTTGTTCAATATATACTCAGAGGTCATCTTTCAGGAGTCACTAGAGAACAAGGAGATTGGAATTAGAGTCAATAGAGTCTGGATAAATAACATACGATATGCCAATGACACAGTTCTGGTTGCGGATAACATGGATGATTTACAACAGTTGTTTAGTATGGTAGGAGAATGTAGTCAAAGAATGGGACTTGCCATTAACTAGTAGTGGGAACTATCGAATGAATACTATCAAAACATTCGATAGTTGCAATTCATTCGAATAATTCGATAGCTAGTAAAAAACATTCGTTGAAAACTATTCGAATAAAAATTATCGAATAGATGCGTCATCTGCCTTGAAATATTGTATTCTAGTAATTCGGCAGCAAAAACCATTCATTTAGAAAATTCATTCATTTATAGGAAATTCATTTATTCGCAGGATCGATTATAATAAAATATTAACTGGATTTTAGTTGTCGCCCGGCGACGTAGGTTTCTTTCCGAGAAACCCGACAGCGGTCGGTGGCAATGCTATGAAAGAAGCCGGCATCTTTGATTTTTTGCGGAGTCATAAAGATAAGGACACATTATTTTTTTATTGAGGTGCTAGTATTTACACAGAAAATACATTATGAAGGGCGCTGTTGCCATATATCGGTATTAGTTGATATTAGCAAAGAATATTATTGTTTGTCTTTAGTTAGTTAGGGATAGTATGTCTATATATTTTGCATTTTTTTTATTAATATTCTGTTGTTACACTGCAATAATACTTGTTATTTTGGATGTAGGAAAATAATTTTAAATGTTTTTAAGCAAAGACTGGTTTAATAAAAATAATAATAACAGTAATAATTTGTTATACCTATTAACAACAAAATTTAAAATAATTAATATAAACATTTTTTTTACGTAGTACCAAAATATAAACAACAAATTAGATGTCAAAATGATTTATATTAGATCCTATTTAAAAATAATATAGTCTTTAAATTTTTTAGCAAAGTTGGTTTATTAAATAATAATAATTACAGAACTAATTTAATATATTAACTACTAACTTTAAAATCATGAAATATAAACATATATTAATTTTCTTTATTAATAAATGTATGTAATCTTTATTATTTTAAGTATGCAGTGTAATGGAAGGAAAATATAAATAAAAAATTAGAAAACAAAATTATTTATATTAGGTACTTTATATTACTATTTAAAAATAATATTTACTTTTACGGGCATTTACTTTAAAAAATAAATGAAATATTTCTTCGCAAAAAACTACATGTAAGAGAATTAGCATAAACAAAATACAAACATCGTTAACTTCTTTTTTACATTGGCACGTGTAAAACTTTCAAT
Source organism: Sitophilus oryzae (assembly GCF_002938485.1). Lineage (NCBI taxonomy): Eukaryota > Metazoa > Arthropoda > Insecta > Coleoptera > Curculionidae > Sitophilus > Sitophilus oryzae. The sequence goes on from NW_022145826.1 coordinate 5,221, forward strand.
TTAATTTTCTCACCCCATAGTTTGAGTTCGATAACCATTTACTTAACCACATTACTTAAATATGATTATTAAGTTCAACTAATTCATATTAAAACATCTAAAATACAAATATGTATTTTTAAAATTAATTTTAAGTTCATCTCATCTCTCTTAAAAATTGCTATTTCTCAAAATTTCCCATTAAAAAATAGACCATATATACCATATAAAATAAAATAATTGAGAGATCGGGCTACGGAAAAATCACAATAAATTTTTCGGAAAAATTTTGACACCTGCACACGCACACAATCGTCAATTAAAAAAAACTACTATTTTAGTATTTTAAATATTTTAATAAACGCAAAAATAGCACATTTATAAGGTGAAGTTATAAAAATTTGGAAGAACTAATAATGCACTGACGTACACAAAAATCCAACGAATACTAAATTTCATTTATCAAAAGCATTCGATAGTCGTGGCTCAACGATAATCATTTAGTTGCACGGCGAGGTTGTCACATATGCTTTAGTATACAAATGAATGAATGATTTTATTCGAATAAAACCATTCGATAGTTGAAATCATTCATTCAGTAACCATTCGATAGTCTAATTCATTCGATAGTTCCCATCGCCACCATTAACACAAAGAAAACAAAATTCATGGTTGTCACGAGAGAGGTGGATGAGTTTAGACACGCCAGCTTAACATACAATGGAAAATTCATAGAACGAGTCGCAAAATTCAAGTACCTGGAAGCTTGGCTTCACGAGGACTGGTCATCTGACAGGGACATTAAGTCACAGATTAAGTGCAGAATCGAGCAAGCCCGGGCGCATTCCTGAAATTTAAAAAAGTCTTTACTTGTAGCGATGTCGACCTTGAGCTTTGATTGAGATTTGTGGAATGCTACGTCTGGACGGTACTCCTCTACGGCGCTGGCGTAGAGAGTTGGACACTAAAAGCAAGTGCCATAAACAGACTGGAAGCTTTCGAAATGTGGATATACCGCAGAATCCTCAAGGGCTAAGATATGGCTCCATGGACGGCCAAGATAAGAAACGAGGATGTGCCCAGACGTATTAATAGAGAACGTGAACTCTTCAACACTATAAAAAAAGAAAGACTGCATACCTGGATCACGTTATGCGTAACCATAAATACCAATTTCTCCAGTTGATTATCGAGGACAGAAGAGGTTTGGGACGGAAAAACATGTCGTGGCTGCGGAACATAAGACAGTGGACAGGCATTAGTAACATACAGACATTGATCCACACAGCCAGAGATAGGGAAGCCATGGAAAGTGTGGTCGCAAAGCAGAGAAAGAAGAAAGAAGAAAAATATATAACATAAATTAGGATCGCTTGACGTATTCAATTGTTTTTGGTCACTTCCTGTTTCATCGGAAATTACTACAACTTTTGATTTAAAAATCAAAAGATATAAAAATATGGCATCGTCTGTATATTTTTACTTTATTCGATAGAAAATGACTTCGAATAGAATGACATATCATATGTCAGCTTTTAACATTTTCGCTTAAAAATATTTGTATTTTAAATTTCAGTCTAGAGTGTCTAGTCTATGGCTGTGTTAAAAATACTAATTTTTAATCCAGGAACATTGGAAAAATAGATTTGATCATCTAATCTTTTTCATGTCTTGGTCGGTTAAAAGATACCCAAATCGTATTTTTAATCATATCTCAATTTTTTTCAAACGGAACAAGCTCGGCTCATTAGCATATTTGGAAAAATAATTTTATTACAAATAATTTGGTACCACATACTTGGTATTTCGAGCCAAATTGTCGTTATGAATCTCATGTTACAATTTCAAATAAACCATATGACATATCATTCTATTCAGAGTGTCATTTTCTATCGAATAAAGTAGAAATATACCGAGCGTGCCGTTTAAAAATCAAAAGTTGTAGTCATTTCCGGTGAAACAGGAAGTGAACAAAAACAATTGAATACGTCAATTAATCCTAATTTATGTCATATACTAACATACCAACTCTTGTTTTTTATCTGAAAAAATAAAAAAGTTATAGGGGGTTGCACTTTTGAGACGCACCCGGTGTAGATATAAGTATAAGTCGCTTTCGTTTTGCATTAGTAGCAAGGGGCTGATCTTTTTCCCTAATGAACTGAACTGATCTACTCAAATGTTACACCTCTGTTGTCGCAAAGCAACAGCTGATTTATGTGTATATTGCACAGTTTCCATCAATTGTCCAAGTTTATAAGTTATATTAGTTAATTTGACAGGGTTTTTTTTTCTGTTGAACCGAACTGATCAGTTCAGTTCAAACGAAAATTCAAATCGAAAGCGGCTATAATCTGTTCTTACCATGTTGAACTATTTTTCGACACACCATGGGTTTCATTCGACTTTTAGGATCGGCACCCATCAGATGTTCTGGAGGCTTGATATCTGTGCAATTGACAATGCCGATGCTGTAGGGATTGAAAGGATCTCCACATCTCGGATCGTACTCTGAATTACAGTCGTAGCATTGAAGGGGTTTCTCTTTGATAAAGTAGTCATCCGTGGTGTACACTATATTTCCAGCTCGACCACAATCTATAAAAAATTATGCTGAATTCTATTAGGTTATATTCAGGTTCGGAGTATCTATAAAACTTAAGTTTACTTAATCCTGCAAAATACACTAAATCACCACAATACACCAAAACACTTTTACTTTTACACTTAACTGCATTTTAAAAACGCGCGTCCAGTATAAAAGTAAAAGTGTTTTGGGGTATTGTGGTGATTTAATGTTTTATTTTTCTGTTGTCCCATACAGCACGTCCAAATGAAATTACGTTTCTACAAGGGAGACACATGAGAAACCAACTATGTTAAAGTGAACCTAAGTATTCATCTATTTCTAACATGTACATATGAGATACAC
>NW_022145827.1:0-58083 GCF_002938485.1 Sitophilus oryzae
CTCGGCTATTACGAGAACGTGCCTTCCACTTACTCTAAATTACCTGTTAGAGCCATACATTAGAACCTGAGAAGACACGTATCGAATTCCAGATTAGGGACTTTGCACCATTTTCCAAGCTCTAAATGGCCGTGTGTGTTTGTAGTTTAGAAATATTTACGTCGCAGTTTACTTTTTAATAATACAGGGTGTCCTAGGCTGAACGTGCATTAGAAGTTTCTAGAGAACTACAATAATATCTAGATCGGAGATTTTGTGCACATCATTGTTTCACAACGAGACCTATCGATTAAAAATGTATTCAATATGGCGGCACTTTCGGTGGTGGCAGTGGACAGCAATTTTCTTATTTTAAATGGGTGCCCCCATTTTTTATTACATACTTAAATTCTCTGTAAAATTTTATTGAATTTTGATATTAAATATTCTAACGTTAACCGTTTTTGAGAAAAAAAATATTTAAAATTTTTGGACGAAAAAAACTGTCTGTCGAAAAAATTTGTACAGCCTAAACATAAAATGTATTGGTCACTGTGATATAAAGCCACTGTGAAGAGAGAGAAGACATGTGGTTATCTACTTCAAAAATTAAATTGTTCGAATGTCATATAATAATGGCTGTCATGGAATTGGGCGATTAAAAAATTATCATAAATAATCTACTTTTTTTATTTTATTAATAAAAAAATTTTGTAATTCGTTACTTATTGCCTGTACTTATGTTCCTATACCTAAAATAAATCCTTTTTAAGTTATTTAAAATTTAGTTTTAAAGCGTATATTTTTCTTGATTTTAACCAGTAGCCTGTGACTTTAAACGTCAAGTGATGTAAAACCGAGTCTAAAACAATAGATCTGACCATGTCATATTGTGACATTTTGTTCAAAAAACAGTATGTCATCGATCACCATTTTCAAGTCAACTTTGCGCCGTTTTTTTTTCGACCATACGGTAATAAAAACAATACTATAAAGTAAATAAGAATATCAACTATTGATATCAGTTGAAAGATATCACCAAAGAGCGAAAATACGAGATATATTTTTATAAATTCACTTTCTATTTTTATAAATACACTTTCTAATTTTTTCTATAATATAGAAAATTCTAATAATTAGTTTTCTGACAGATGGAAATAAATTGTCTGATTGTTTGATACTTACTGTCAAAGAAAGATAGATAAAATCAAGAAAATATTATACGTTTTAAAATTAAATCTTAAATAACCTAAAAACGATTAATTTTAGATATAGGAACATGTATAGTCAAAAAGTAACGAATTGAAAAACCATTTTACTAGTGAAATAAAAAGTGGTGATAATTTTTTAATTGCTCATTTCCATGACAGCTACCGCCATTATTATATGACACTCGAACAATTTTTGACGTAGACAGCCACATGTCTTCTCTTTATGTCACAATGGCTGTGGTAATCAATAACTGTGACCTTCAGGCTATACAAATATTTTGACACGCAGTTTTTTAGTCCAAAAATTTTAAATATTTTTTTTCTCAAAAATGGTTAATGTTTAATATCAAAAATTTACAGAAAATTTAAATATATAATAAAAAATGGGGACATCCATTTAAAATAAGAAAGTTGCTGCCAACTTCCGGTATTTCCGGAAGTGCCGTAATATTGAAAATATTTTTAATCAATAGATCTAGACAGATATTGTAGTTATCTTGAAACTACTAATGCACGCTCAGCCTTGGACACTGGTGTCTGGACGTCGCAAAGGAACCAGAGCGCTTCAAGATCGTCGATTAAGAATTTTGGCTCTCAGAGATCGCATTGCCAACACCAGAGCCATTGTAGATCAGTGGTTTGAAGAACATGGAAGATCAATTGGTATGCGTATAATATAATATATCGCCGAATTCGAAGTTTCAGTCTATTTTCTTATCGTCTGCATTGGGTGCTGCTTCTTACTCCTGAACATCGGCGTAACCGCCTGGAGTGATGTAGGGAAAAAATCAATGGGATGAAGCATGGAATCATGTGGTCTTTGGTGATGAATCCCGCTTATGTTTGGTGATGCACAACATGGTGAAAAACGCAATCTACAGTTTGACAGAGAACGTCATGTCCATCATAATTTGCATATGGTATCAAATCACCATTGATTTTCATTAAAAACAACATGACTGCCCAATGCTGTATCCATGAAGTGGTGCACACGTGATCCATACCTTCACACCATCTAAAACCCCATCTTCCAGCAAAACAATATGTTGCTGGAGTATCAGTAGCCTTTATGTACCACATTAACCGTTTACCATGGCCGCTAAGATCACCCGATCTGTCTTCCATTCAACATGTTTGGGACATGATGGGTCGAAGGCAAGGCAGTCGAATTTAGGATACCCTCCACATACCTTAGCAGCCCTTATGCATGAAGTTGAAATAGCCTGGAATGGGATACCCCAAGAGGACATCGACCACCTTATCAGAACTATGCCCAGACCTCTAAATGAGTGCTAAAAATTTGGAGTCAGCAAGACACTATTGACCAAAATTTTCACATTATATGTTTTTTGATAGAACTAAAAATCTAATCGATTGCTAAGTCAGAAGTGGTACATAAGAAGTACATCATTGAATGTATATCATTTTAAGTTATTATAAAAGTAATTATTTTAAAAAATCTATATCCTCTCTATACCTCTATATTAATAATGATATTATATCAACATTTTATTTAGCTTGCCAGCATACGCTCAAATTAGTTTAAGAAAGGCTGGGTTTGAGCTTGCGCCCCTCAGGATTAATTCGATTGTTTTCGCTTATTATTATATTAATGCGGTTCCTCTCGCTCATAACCGCGGCACAATACGGGGATTAGACCCTGGCAACAATAGCGGAGTAATTTAAGAGCTTAAACCCTTTTGGCCTAAAAAGATCCTCTTCGCCGAATGTCGATAAGTCGAGAATAGGAAAATGCTCTCCCTCAGTGCTAGTTTTATATTAATGAGTTATCTATCTGTGTTGTGTTTTTGAAATTGTAAAAAACAAAAAATTAAATTAAAGAAAGAGTATTCTTGCAAATCGAAGTTTATAAAACATAGACCCTAAAATATGTTTAATAATAAAAAAATATATTTTTTTGAAACGTTACAAAAGTATTAATTTTTGCGACGTGATTGACAATATAAAAAAGTCATTGTAACCCCTGGGCATATAAGTAAAGCACTCTTACGCCTAAGCACAAAAGTACAAAATTATATTAGTAAATTGGCCATAGTTTCTCGATAAATTATTTTCGACGTTTTGAATGGTTTGAAATTGTTTAAAACTTATTTGTGGCGTCTGAAAAAAAAATAGTAAATTCTATTCGGAGTAAAATGTACTTTTTGTGGCTCGCCTGTAATGTTGGACTCGCTAACAATCGTCCGTCAAACATACAGAGTCGCCGCAACAAGTATCATTCTTGTTTCTAATAAAACAATATACTATTAACAAGAAAGTGTGGATCATATCTTGTATGATTGTGGTAAGGGAAAAGTTGGCATAAATATACCGTACTTATAAAACCAAAAACATCTTGAGACGAGCGCATAACAAATAAAAAATAATACACTACACACAGTTAGCGATTTCTAATTTTTCAAAATTTTGTACCGTTCTTTCTTTCCACGGCAATAAAATTGAATTTATAAAATAGCAAATTTGAATTTAGTTAGTATTTTTATTTTTATTACACTACTCTTGGCGATTTTTTCCTATCTCTTTGCTATTATTTGTATCTGTGGTAAGATTGAGATCTGAAAAAACACGTAGCTTGATGTCTGCACGAAATTCCAATAAAAAGAGATTTTTTAGTTCATGTTTAGTTCTTCTTTTGATTATATTTGCATGGGTATCCTGAATGGAGATTTGAAGAGCCTTATGCACGAACCCAGCTTGCCTCTAACCTTGTTAGTTTCTTATAAGGTACCAACCTTGATGTTGTCTAGGTAAAGAATTAAGCTTATTTGCCAGCTCAGAATTAGAATTTAGAATTAGCGACTCGCATTTTTATTGGAGGAAACTGTCATATTTATTTCAAATCAATAATCAACGAGAATATTCGTATAATTTAATAAAATTATTAATTTCATTTAATATATGTATATTAAAGTTTGTAATTGAGCTGTAATTTCTGTATTATTAATCCGGTAAATGATGGAGATAAACAATTGTGATTGATTAAAATTTTATTTTAAGACGAAACTTTTGTTAACAACATTCTGAGAATACGAATAATGAATTGAAAAATTACAAGACAAGTGACGTGACATCTGTCTAAAATAGACAGCGATTTGGAGTAACAATTTGGTTAGGTATGGAAAATTTAGAGTGACAATTTTGATTATGCAAAAGAAGTACCTAACGATTAGCATTAATTTAAAAATAAATCCCCAACATAAATAATGAACAAAGCATTTAAACAAAAACAGACCACAGCCCACACAAAATAAATTGGTGGTTAGCAGCAGTTAGTAGTAGTCAGAGATATAGATGTAGTAGTTTTTTGGTTTAAAGGCCACAGCTGCCAGGGCTATCCGACCGGGTGATAGAATTATCGTTTTTTTAATAAAAATTAAAAAAAAAAAACATAAAATTATAAAGCTAGAATAGTATACGGTTTTATATTAACGCTAATTTTTTTATGTTTATCAGAATCATTCATAAAAAATATATATCCTTCAAATGCTTCAATTTAATCGCTGTTAATAAGAAGTTTCACTTCAAGTATGCGCACATAGTGCACACACTGTTTTTTAAATTTATAAATAGTGTAACTATTAAAAAATATACATCATATTTTTGACGTGTTCAGACCATGCTTATATTCTGTAAAATCTTATAATAGTTAATTTTTCTTGTCTATTTTTAGTATCGAATCATCTACCGGAGGAAATTGAAATTTTAATGAACCTGCCACCACTATACAAACCACTCGTAAATAAACTATTATTCTATGGCAAACATATAAAAATAACAATTTAATCCCTCGGTAATATGCTTCAACGTAATATCGCTCGCAGTGTGCGGATTATTAATTTTAGGCTACAACTTGGCAACGTGTTATTATTGTGGGGAATAGGCATGATTACAGTTCCAAGATTTATGACGTGGCATTATTAAATGCGTCTTGTTTCTCCATATATACGTATTCCTAACAAGGGAGTGAATCTTGTTAATGTAATCTTGTTGGTTACATAGTATTAATTGTCTGTGGTTTTGTATTTATACATGAAAAAATACAACAATTCTTCAAACGAAAATCAATCTTCAAACAAACAAAATAACAATAGAGACGCACTTCAAGACGCATAAATTCCATAAATATCAGTTTCTTATTTAGCGTGATTTTGCCTTCTTGATTGTCAAAATTGTTTAAATACTGAAGAAGTCATCAGAGCCACAACTTTATTGCAGGAGGATCTTTATTGCAACGATACGTGTCGCAGCTTTTCATATTACACAATCGGTCGTTTCCAGATTACGGAATAGACACAGAGAATATGGGTTTGTTGTCCGTAGACCATATCCTCGACGAGCAAGGCGGACAACGCGGCGGGAAGCTCGGTATCTTGTTCAAGCCGCTCTTCGTAAAAGAACACGTATCGCAAGAAACCTACAAGATCTTCTTTCGATCGCCGCAGGAACTCGAATTTCTCGACTTTTCTTCGAACTCAGACTGTAAGAAATAGGCTGTATGAAGATAATATTCGATCAAGGCGAGCAGCTGTTGTGCCGCATTTAACTGCTAATCCTCGTAGGGTACAAAGGATATTTGCTCAAGAACGTCTTCACTGAGGCGTGGATCCAGTGAGCATGTCCCTTTTTACGGACCAGTCCCGTTTTCGACTAGGTCATAAATGATGCCCGACGGAGTATACAGAAGACCGAATAAACGGTATGCTGGACACAACAATCAGAGAAGCGGATTCATTTTGGTTTGGGGAGTTTCCTTCATGGTATGGGGAGGTATAACTTTAAATGGGCGTACGGACTTGTATGTGTTTCTAGACGGTATAATTAATGCTGAACGATACAGAGAGGAGATTCTTGAACCATATTTTATTCCATTTGCTGCTCAGCATGGTCCAGAATTATTCATCTTACAACAGGATAATGCCAGGTCCCATACTGTAGTTACTCGATACCTTGTATAAAGAGTCCGACATCACAATTATTATCGGCCTGCTAGTAGCCCTGATCTCATTTCTATTGAGTACCTTTGGGACCTACTAAAGAAAAAACTACAAAGTCATCCACAAACACCAGATCTTCAAACTTTGGGAGAAAATCTTCAAGAGGAGTGGAACGCCTTTCTCCAAGAGATTATTCGGAGCCTAATTCTTTTTTGACTAGTTTATAAATTAAAATATGTTATTATACAATCTAGTGTGCATATAAACATCTCTTTCATGGCGTTCTAAATTACATAAATAGAACAAGGACATCAAAATGTTAAATAAACATATTTAGATATTACGCTTTAATTACGTTTGCATTTAGCTGTCGTAGAAATTTCTTGCAAGAAATTCCTTAAATGTGTATTCGAATTTTAATGAGAGAAGTTAATTTTTTATGCAGCTGCCTTTTCGAAAAAAAGTCTAGCTCAGAGATCTTAATGAGTAATTTAAATTAATGCAACGTAATGTTTTAAGGAAGACATCAAGTCAAAAGCGTCTTGGAAATATTTTTTTGTAGTAAACAAAATATATTAAAGATCAAACTCTACATAAATGAACGCTTTGTTTGCATTTAGATTGTATATGTTGGGTCAAAACAAATCAATGTAATGGTTAGCCTTCTACATAGCACCACACACAGAATGTGTCTTAGATTTGTAGTTTTTAGTTTCCATTTTTGAATCTTGGGTTTCCTTTCTAATTCCACATATTCAAACTATATTATTTGATGTAATTTTTTTTTGCAGGAGGGTCAACAACTTTTGAGCAATCTGTCTCTAAAAAGAGGTTAAAGTAGGAGTGAAGAGTGTAATGAAAAAAAAAAAATAAAAACCTGTTTTTGTAAGGCTATAACAATATGTATGAAATTATTATATTTAAAGGTTCTTTATATTACGTAGTTAAAGAGGGTGAAATTAGGAATAAAGTTTTAAAAAAATTGTTTAACTCCGTTCTAGGAGTAAGATATTTTGCACAGAGGTTTCTTAAATGACGTAATTCAGCACACAAAGTAGAAGAACTATTCTTTCGTAATTCATCCCTTAAATGAGTTAAATTAAGGAGTTTGAATAATATTTTTTTTACACAAACTAAGACTACTTTTTACGTAAAAATATTACTTACTTACTGATCAATCGCTTACTAGAATCTAATTTTAGGTTATACTACGAACAAATTAGGCTAACAACCGAAGGATAGACGGTGATGAAAAAAGCAAACGATCTAGCTAAAAATGAGCTAAAACTTGTCGCTCACTTGTCCAGAACCGAAACGAAATGAACAGAACAAATTATATTCCGGCCAGAATTGTATGCTTTGTGCCGAAAAAAGCTTAAGGAACAGAATTTTTCCGTTCTTGTTCATTTCGTTTCCGACAAGTGAGTGACAAACTGCTACTTCACTAACTGGATCAGAACCATTCAGCTTCCCAAATGGAAATCAACGGAACAACATTAAAGCAGAACTCCAGTAACAGAGTCTTTATCCGTAACCTGGAATGGGAAAAGCTACAACTGTATAAGACACTCGAAGAAATTTCTCAGTACTTACGACCGAAACAAAAATTAAAACTTTTCCTTGATTTAAGTAAGAACAATCTTCGGCTTTTACAGGGTTTTTTAACAGGACACTGTCCTCAATGAACATCTCTGTAGATTGAAGCTAAGAAACAATGGCAAATGTAGATTCCATCTCCATATGACCACTAGAGGTTTTGAACTAAACTTCAAACAGGGAATTTTTGAAAATAAATGAAGAAGAATTGGTTCTACATCGAAAATGAGAGAAAGACGCTTCGCATGGTGATAGCAGAAGATGTTTCGATCCCTTAGCGCTGTGAGATATTTCTGGATGGTTACCTGGTGAGTAAAATCAAGAACGAGAGTATTATTCTGTTGGAGCAAACGAACCATGACAGCAAAATAGGACGAGGAAGTGACCGGTGGGGAGTAATGAACACTAATTATTTATCATTCTGTGTCCTTGAAGAAGGGAACCCTGTTAGGGTATTGCTGTTCGGTCTCCTCAGTCATTCGAAGCGCATAGAAGCCTACAAAGTGTCGGCTTCAAAAATCTGGAAAAAATGGTGAAGGCGCTAGTAAATGTTAACGGATTATCTCCACAAGATAGTAGAAATTGAAAAACCTGATAATTAAGTATCAAGATGATGTTTGATAAAGGAGACGAAGGGCAGAGAGGTCATACCCAATTAGTACAAACATAAAATTGATACCGAGATGCACAACCAATCAAACAAAATCCGAGAAGACTTTTACTCGCTGAACGCGAAGAAGCCAACAAAACCCTTCGAGAAATGAAAGAAGAGGGGGGTGTCATTGAAAGAGTAAAGTAGAAAGATGGTATCACTAGGTTCTGTGTTGATTATCGGCAGCTCAATAATGTCACCAAGAAGGAAAAGCTATCCTCTCAAGCCGAGGATAGACAACAATACTCTAGATACGCTGGCGGGATCGATATAATTGTCTATCTTAGATCTGAAGGGGAGTGGATATTGCAAGTCGACATGGCGCCGAAAGATAGAAAAGATACACTTCCTGGGCCATGTGGTCTCCCTCCCAGGAAGTTGCGGTAGATATACAGAAAGACCAAGACAGTGGAAGTGGCCGATACCCAAAAATAAACATGAACTACAGAAGCTTTTTGGGACTATGCACATACTACCGCCGGTATGTACAGGGTCTCGCCACCTTGTGGTCATGGAAAATGGGAAAGCACCAGAACACTTCATCATTGAGGGCGCCGAGACACGACAACCATTCATGCTATAAACTTTGGTACGACTGTTATTGGAGATGGAGCACTAACCTCTGTAAAACCGTCTCAGATACTGGCTTTTGTCAAAGCCTCAGACTGTATGATGAGTTATAACTCAAGAAAGGGGACATAATAGATCATTAAGGTCGCGGTGATTAACTTTTCTTCTCTCATACAATCTACAATGTAATATGTTGTACTATACATACCAAAAATCTGCGTAAAAACACACGAACCAAGAAAAACAAAGCTAAGTTTACTGGACTCGGTCCAAAAAGTTTAAATTTGTCATTAGTCGCGAAGAATACAAATAAAGCCTTTTCGTATAAGTTTATTTCCGAGTAAAGAGCTTATCACCAGTGAAAGTTGGAGACCTCCTCAAAATTCTGGTCACCTTCCGTAATGTCGTCAGAGGGCCCGAATAAGTTCGGTGTTGTCGCAGATAATATTAAAAGCAAAATAAAGTTCTTATTCGGAACGAACTCTATCTTGCTCTCGCCCGCTTGGCTTGCCCTCGGGTTTATTTTTCTATTTACTTACTTGTGTACGGTTGTGAAGTTTGAAAAGAGTGCCGTCCACAAGATATTTTAAACTTAAAAATAAAATAGGTTAAGAATGCTTACTTTTTTCTGTGATTTTTTACTGTTAGGCTTTATTCTGAATTCTGAACCTCGAAATTAGTGAAGTACATTAGTGGTTTCTATTAGCGTAGAATTTTGTTCCTCTAATTTCAATGTAAGCATTCGGAACGTCAAAATTACTGGTAGTAGCTTTTAATTACTAGCAGAAGTTAACAAAACTTTTAATTTGGGCATTAATTGTACTTCAAAATTTGCCAGTAATGTCATTTTGGCTATTAATTCCAACTCTCCGGGTCTACACTTTTCCCTCGATTTTTCCTCCACTTAACTTATATTAGGTTAGGTTAGGTTGCTGGGGTTTGGGATCATGTTTTATGTATTATTATACCAAACCTTCCTCTCATTCTTTCTTTGCGTTAAAGCACTTCCAGCTCTTGGCAAAGTTCCCGATGTCGCTGATGTTGACTTCTGCTGCTTTCTCTAGTCAAGAAGTTACAACTCTGATGGCTCTTTAAAAAAATGTAACACAATTTTTGACTAAAATCGTCTGGATAGAATATATTTGAGTTTTTTAAAATTTACACGGGAATAAAAAATATTAGAAATTTTTTTTAGTAAAATAAATGGATTGGTTGGTCGTCATATTGTCATAATCTGTCTGTCAAAAACCTTGACTCCTAAAACCGAGAATATAGTAATTAATAATTGTTCATAATATTATAATGTATGATACACAGTTTCTTCTAAAACGATATTTTTATTTTTTAACAAAATATTAAACTTTAAAATACACGAAAATTTTATTTAAAAAATTACGATGTAATTTTTATTTTTGGACAATCTCGATTTTTCGTATACAGGGTGGCGCTTCTCATACGACCCGGAGGATCCACGGAGAACGGTAGTTTATATCCAAATGAAATTTTGGGAGCATATGTAAGTTAATTCAAAGCATTTTATAAGATAGTTTTACAGGGTGTCCCCCCAAAAAAGCTACGCATCAAATAGTGAAATAAATAGATTGGTATGGATGTCATCTGCTTTTTACTGTCTAATCTGTCGAGATCTTCCCGAAGTCGTATAACAGTTCATACCAAATAAACTTTTAGTCACGTGATTAAGCTTGACCGGCACAGCGTTGCCCATTTTTATATATTTTCTTTTAATCAAAATATTTTAGGAAACAAAAATAAATTAATTATAAATATATAAAGAGTTATTTTTACATCAACAAAACTCACCTTCCTAACAACACTTAAGGGATATAAAGGGCTATTACTACCGCTTTCCCGTTCAAAGCATTCTAATAAAGTTGCTATCAGTTTTTTACGGCTATTAAGCTATCTTGTTCACTTCGCAGAGGTTCTAAAAAGAACAATAATCGACTTCAAGGTCTGCTAGTGAACATTTTTAAGCTTAAAGTATTACAACACTATTTATTTAAACTAAAAACTCAGCAGAGCTACCACCTGAATCCCCAGTGTGAAATTTAAATTCCAGTTAGTTAGCACGGCGCCGAATATATCCATGGTTGGCAACAATAAACTTAAAAATCGCTCCCTCTATTATACGTAACTAAAAGTTTAATTATATGTAATATATACAGGGTGAGTCTTAAATAAGTGAAAATATTTTAGGGTTGGTAGTTAGCGATAAAAGAAATATATTTTCTCTTTGCCATTTTTCAGATAAGTCCAAAATAACTGAGCTATTTAAGTTTGAAAATTAAAAAAAAATATTTTTTTTGAAAAAATTTTGAAAGCCACCGGATTTTCTCTGCATTTGCATCCCTTTTAGTGCCGTAACCATGGAGTAAAGCCGTAACTATGGAACGCCTCTGAAAATATTTGCACACCTATTTAAGACTCACCCTGTATAACTAGCGAATGATATTTAATATTTTCATCCCTGTATCTGTGAAATAAAATGTCGTCTTGGACTGGCATTTTAAATCCCGAAAAAGCCTCCAAATTTAATTCTATTTCTTTTTCGCTCCGAATCTCTAATGCCATAACCGAATTTGTGTGTGTGCGAGTCGTCTATTGTGGGCGAGCCGTCGCAACAAATTCCGAACAAAAGTTAAATGAAGTACGAAATAATCTAAATTTTCTCTCGCGACAGAAAGGGGCGTATAAATAACTTAGCAAAACTACATTTAACTTTAAAAGCGTCACTAACGCAGTACACAACAATGATTTTTCATAGTTTTGAAGTGTTTTGTTTCTCGATAATGTGGCCACGATCCAAGCCCGCTCGGATACCGGAGCTATTTTATCAGGAAAGTTTTCGGATTTTTAAAATGGAATTTTTATTCACTTCATTTTTACGAGACAGATTTTTCTCTAATAATTATTTTTTTTTCAAACGTCATAAAAGTATTAATATTTGCGACGCGACGTTATTTTGGCATTTCGTTCGCATTTTCTTCGTCATTTATTTTTTGTTTTGTCATTTTAACGCCAGAATTATTTAAGCTCATCAGCAAAAAAAATCTTAAGTGTAATATGCTTTAAGGTTGATTCTTACTATACCTTCCGTTTCCCCTCCATATCCATTCCATATCCATTCCATATCCATTCCATATCCATTCCATGTCCATTCCATATCCATTCCATATCCATTCCATATCCATTCCATATCCATTCCATATCCATTCCATATCCATTCCATATCCATTCCATATCCATTCCATATCCATTCCATATCCATTCCATATCCATTCTTATATCCATTCCATATCCATTCCATATCCATTCCATATCCATTCCATATCATTCCATATCCATTCCATATCCATTCCATATCCATTCCATATCCATTCCATATCCATTTCATATCCATTCCATATCCATTCCATATCCATTCCATATCCATTTCATATCCATTCCATATCCATTCCATATCCATTTCCCATATCCATTCCATATCCATTCCATATCCATTCCATATCCATTCCATATCCATTCCATATCCATTCCACTTATCCATTCCATATCCATTCCATATCCATTCCATATCCATTCCATATCCATTCCATATCCATTCCATATCCATTCCATATCCATTCCATATCCATTCCATATCCATTCCATATCCATTCCATATCCATTCCATATCCATTCCATATCCATTCCATATCCATTCCTTATCCATTCCATATCCATTCCATATCCATTCCATATCCATTCCATATCCATTCCATATCCATTCCATATCCATTCTATATCCATTCCATATCCATTCCATATCCATTCCATATCCATTCCATATCCATTCCATATCCATTCCATATCCATTCCATATCCATTCCATATCCATTCCATATCCATTCCATATCCATTCCATATCCATTCCATATCCATTCCATATCCATTCCATATCCATTCCATATCCATTTCATATCCATTCCATATCCATTCCATATCCATTCCATATCCATTCCATATCCATTCCATATCCATTCCATATCCATTCCATATCCATTCCATATCCATTCCATATCCATTCCATATCCATTCCATATCCCATTTCCATATCCATTCTTCCATATCCATTCCATATCCATTCCATATCCATTCCATATCCATTCCATATCCATTCCATATCCATTCCATATCCATTCCATATCCATTCCATATCCATTCCATATCCATTCCATACCCATTCCATATCCATTCCATATCCATTCCATATCCATTCCATATCCATTCCATACCCATTCCATATCCATTCCATACCCATTCTATACCCATTCCATATCCATTCCATACCCATTCCATATCCATTCCATACCCATTCCATATCCATTCCATACCCATTCCATACCCATTCCATATCCATTCCATACCCATTCCATATCCATTCCATACCCATTCCATACCCATTCCATATCCATTCCATACCCATTCCATACCCATTCCATACCCATTCCATACCCATTCCATATCCATTCCATACCCATTCCATATCCATTCCATACCCATTCCATATCCATTCCATATCCATTCCATATCCATTCCATATCCATTCCATATCAATTCCATATCAATTCCATATCCATTCCATATCCATTCCATATCAATTCCATATCAATTCCATATCCATTCCGTATCCATTCCGTATCCATTCCGTATCCATTCCGTATCCATTCCGTATCCATTCCGTATCCATTCCGTATCCATTCCATATCCATTCCGTATCCATTCCGTATCCATTCCAACTTAAATAGCAAATCAGACCACACAAAAACTACAAAGAAATCGAAGTTTAAGCTTAAAAAATCGAATAATAAAATAAAATTAAAAGACTTTATAATTGCGTACACTATAATATGCGATGCAAGAAGACGAAGAACGAAGATGGCTGGTAGGGTAGGTAATATCGACAACATCAATCTCCATGAAAGGGAGCCTATGTAAAATATTCATGCGTTAAAATATATGCATATTCAGATACTTATACGTACATAGAACAGTAGAATAAGAATAATTACAGATTTTAATAAGGGCAAACTTACTAAAATACGTTTCGGCATTCAGCTCACACAAACATAAAAGGCACTACACACATGGCGTCACCCTTTCAAACCGGTTTGAACGGTTGAAAAACCGGCTGACCGGTAATAATCTTTAGAGCATAACAATATTTAGATATAATATTAGCCAATGTGTCTATGTGAAGCCTCCAATCTAGTCGTCTGTCATGTGAATGCCAAGAAATAAAACAATGTTGCTAGATTCAAGGCTATCATTTTCATAAGACACTGTCAAACTCTCATTATTTCTTATTATAGCATTATTTTTTGCGTTTTGGAAACATTTCAGCAGCAGATCATTAGCCAAAAAAATATGATTTCAAGTTATCAAGTGTGTTTACTATTTAATAAAATGTCAAAAAAACGAGCGTAACCAGAGTTTCTCGACATATCAAATGCGTCTCAAAAATGTCTCACCTCTATAACTTAACTTATTTTTTCAGATAAAAATAGAGATTCGGTATGTTAGTATATGACAAAAATTAGGTTTGATTGAGGTATTCAATGGTTTTCGGTCACTTTCTGTATCACCGGAAATGACTACAATTTTTGATTTTTAAATAGCACCCTCCGTATTTTGTTACTTTATTCGATAGAAAATGACATTCTGAATAGAATGACATATCACATGTCGACTTTGCTAAAAACGATGCTAAGAACACTAATTTATAATCAAGGAACCATGGAAAAATATATTTAGTCTTCTAATGTTTTTAGTGTCCAAACTAAAATGTCAAAACGAATGACAATGTCTGGAAATAAATAAATAAATGTGGCAACTTGACATTTCTTACAGCAGAGCTATCACCTGAATCCCCAGCGGGAAATTTAAATTCGAGTTAGTCAGCCCGGCGCCGAATATATCCATAGCTGCCAACAATTACTGTAAAAATCGGGCCCTCGATTACGTAACTAAAAGTTTAATTGCCATCAAATATATCTATACTAAATTTATTCAGAAATGCTTGCAACAGACACAAAATCTCTAAAATTACGAACAACTCTACGCGGTGAATCTAATTTAATTCTATTTCGGGACAAAGCTAGGAAAATGATACGGGCAACAGAAGAAAATGTAACACCGCACGTCGTCATAAAACGTCAAAAACAACCGTCAAAAAGCGAAGGTGGGCATGAAGGAAAACCGACGTAAAACCGAGGGTTGTGTCGCTGTTTTTGGCGGTCGAGTGGTCGTTTCGGTTAAATTTTAACTCTGTGGGTGTGGAAAGAATGCCGTAGCTCTACCTCCGCTGCCGGCGAAAAAATAAATATTGCAACAGGCCTGGCCGGAAAAGCCGCAATAAAACTGATATATTTTATTATGTATCCGCTAAAAATACGGCTGGATTATATGGAATCAATTTCCAGGATTTTTCGTTATTTTTTCATATTTATAGTTATCATTTACAGTTACAATACCATAGTAAAATTAAAATATATAATAGTAGTATACATTTGCTTCAGAATAGATACTTTGAGAAGTCATTCGGCAAGATTATATGGAATTGCAAGATTCATTTGTTCGTCAGTATGAGAAAGATGAAGTTTCTCTTTCTCTATTCTGTAATAACCGGATGTTAAACCAGGTCCCTTTGAGAAGAATGGACGCTTTCTTTAAATTGTTGTAATTTATCATACAAAATACAAAGTGTTTTTTTTATAAAAGAGCTGAATTTGAAAAACCTAAATTAAAGTTGCTTTTTTCACAGTCACTCTGTATATCTGTTTGAAACTGGAAACTTAAAACAATTCTGTTTCGTGTAGATCGATATAAGTTTATTCAGACAGAGTTCGGTTGTTGAGGCCATTTACGTTAAGTAATTCCTTCAACTAGCCCAAGTATACGTAATGGATACGCTTGGAAACAACGAAGATACATCAAAGCAGACCAAAACTTCGTCATCGTGTAATTCTATATTCTTAATTCAGTTAACAAATTCTGTACGGTCTTTAATTAGGAAGTATGGTTCGTGGTTTGGGCGATTTTCAAGAGAATATGTGAACAGAAACGATGTGTTTTTTTTTAATTTCTTGGGTAAGAAGAAAGTTTTCCTAAAAGATTATATTTGCCAAATACATGCTGTCGATGAAGATGCAACTAAATGGTATTGTTCTTTCCAGCCTTATTATTTCTTCTTATACAGGGTGGTCCGAACTGTATTCCGGAAACTTCAGCAGCATATTCTGTAGATAAAAATAAGTTAAAAAGTTTGTATAAATGTATGCCCTAAAATGCTTAGTTTCGAAGATACAGGGTGTAGAAATTTTATTTTTATTTCGATTTTTTCATAATAATTTCCGAAGTAACGGCAATATTTGGATAAAAATTGGTGTCTAGGAGGATTTTTTGACATGATAAATTTGATTTTCATGTCAATATGACCGCTACTTGTAGAGGGCGCAACTTATATATTTTTAACTGTTTTGAAGAGTGATAACTTTTCGTCCTTACCTGTATAAAACTACTGAGTAAAAAAATATACATTTACGATGATTTCTACGTAAATAAAGGTCTCTTGGTAAAAATCGCTACGAGTAATGGTTCTCGAGATATTTTGAATCGAAATTATCAATACCTCTCATCATTGACATAAATTAAATATGTTGACTAAATAGTTATTAGATTGAAATCATAAATTTGAAATATTTTTGTGTTAAAAGTTCAACAGAAACATATCATCATTTGTTCGAAGAAAAAATTATGATTAATTTAAAAAAAAACAAAAATTTCTAAATTTACCATTTCAGTCAAACAACTACTGATCAAGTTTTTTTTGTCAATAATGTCAAAGATTTTGAAAAAAGAAAAAAATTTGTCAAAGTGTTGCACAAGAGTCTTGAAAAAGTCTTGCAAGACCAAGACTCTTGCAAGAAATTCAAGACAAGACTTTCAAAATTTTTTGTCTTGAATTTCAAGTCAAGACAAGACTTTAATATTCAAGAAATTTCAAGAGTCTTGCAAGATTTCTTGAATTCAAGACTTCTTGAAAATTAGAAATGATACATTTTTTTAAGTGATAATTAGGTCTTTGCGCAAGTTATGTCGGGTTTATACAACATTTACATAGTCGTAATCACAATCATAGTCATAATCATAAAAGTTAAACTATCCACTTCCTATAAACCCTGTTGACATCTACCATGAACTTAGCCTTTAATTATATGTTACCTAACTTCACTGATATAAAAATTATGATTATGTAAATGTTGTATAAACGCACATTAAAATTGTGTTGTGATTATAGCGATGATTAAGACTGTGATTATGATTACGACATATGCAAATGTTGTATAAACCCGGCATTAATATTGACCAGTGTTTATTTTTTTTCTATCATAGCCGGTGTTTTAGAGTTGAGAATGAAATAAAATAAAGTCGAGGCAACAAACCGTATATTGGGTAATTGGTATTATACACAAAAATATATTGGTATAATGGTATTATAAAAAAACTAACGGTAGTTGAAACTAATGGTGGGTTCGTGGAGCACGCTATTTGCGCTATTTGGTACTACTTTTTATGCACGAAATTGCTCCGCCAACAAAAAGTAGTACAAAATAGCGCAAATAGTACACTTTAGCATGACCTTTCCATACACCCTGTGTCCAAACTTTCACAACTACTCTTTCATAATAAAAAAAAAAATACAATACAAAAACGGGTAACCAAAATAGAACATATAAAGTACAGGATTTGCAACTAGAACTAAATAACATGAACTTAACTTTATTATATTCTTATTCAGCTTTTATTTGGTAATGGATGGAATTTCGTCAAACGGGCGAGTTAACGTTAGTTCGTTTGCGGCCCGCTTAAGATTTTTTTTTGCTAAGATTAGAATCGTTGTTGTTCATTTTCCGTATTCGTTTGATATTATCAGCTTTCTTGAAATAATATAGAATATAAAAAATTGAAGGACAAGAAATTTCAAGGGTCTTGCAAGACAAGACAAAACTTTAATATGCAAAAAAAAAAAAAAAAAAAACTTTTTTGAAATTTCTTGTCTTGAATTTCAAAGACAAGACAAGAAATTGATTTTCAAGACAAGGATTCTTGTCTTGTGCAACACTAATAATGACATTATTATAATAACATTATTATATCACATAATTAACTATTGCATTTTCAGTCAATCTTGAGGGACGATGCTCGTAGTGGATTTCTTACAGAGACATTATTTAGTAGAAATTCAACGGAAAGATATATTTTTGCGCTCAGTAGTTTTATACGGAGTACGGATGAAAAATATTACTCTTCAAAATAGTTAAACAATTTTTTTTTATTTTTCTTTCTTCAAGTAGGAGTCATAATTGACATCAAAATTTACAATTTCTCATGTCAAAAAACTCTCAGACACCAACTTTTATTTAAGTATAGAGATATTCAGAAATTATTTGGAAAATAATCAAAATAAAAATGAACTTCTACACCAACTGATTGAAACTTATTCAGAAATAGAAAAAAAATAAATTATTATACATTTTTTTACATTTTCGGAATACCAGTTTGAACCACCCTGTTATCTAAATATGGGCGCCCGAAGAATTTAATTCAGTTTTTATATTAATGTACAGTGGAATGGGAATCGTTCCAACGGTTTCTCCATCTCCAAGACGGGACAGAGAAAAAATCAAGATTTCTCTTCAAATATTGTAAGAAAAACCTTCGGATTGTCACATGTTTTTTTAACCAGGACACTGTCACTCAATAAAAACCTGAGTAGATTGAAGCTGGTAGAAATGCTGGAAGAACTGAATACAGCAGCTAGAAGAATAGGCCTAAATATGGACTACACTAAAACTAAAATAAATAAATAATATTTAAATATACAACAGAAATTGATTTCAAATCCATGGGGGTAATAGAGAAAGAGGTATATATCCTCTATTATATATCTGGGACAAAATGATTAAACTGAAAAGAAAACCAAACATTAAGGAAGACGAGTTAAGACTGGCTGGATAGCATTTGGGAAAATTAAGCTTACATATTAAAAAACAAAAGATAATCCACAGTGGGCTCTCAAGAGGAAAAAAAAAGAAGGGATGTAGAAGTGAAGAGCAAAATTGAAATAGATAGTTGCCACACAAGCAACCACAGAAGGACGATTGATGGTACAAATGCATCGTAACTGGAGGCCCCGTGAGAATAAAGCATAGAGGAAGACCCCTGATGAGATGGGCGGACGATCTGAAGAAACATGCAGGCACAAGATGGATGAGCACAGCGACAGAGAGAGAGAAGAGTGGAAAAGATTGGGGGATGTCCAACGATGGACCGAACGAGGCTAATAGGAAGAGTAGATAGCTAAGAAACAACGGGCAGTGCAGATTCTGTGGGAAAAGAGGAAAATTACTAGAAACAACCTCATCACTGCATGCGCCAATCGACAACCATTTGTGTCATGAATTTTGGTATGACTAATATCGGAATGGAGAACTAAACCTCTAAAAAACCGTCTTTTCAGATACTGACTTTTTTCAAAGACCCGATATTATTTGATGAGTTCTAACTCAAAAAGGGGGGACACAATAGTCCTCTTTATGGTGGCGATGATTAACTTCCATCCTCCCATACAAACTACACAGGGATCATAAACAGGGTGTTCCCAGAAATAAGTGCAAATATTTAAAGGTGTAGTATCTCAACGATCAAAGAACATATTTCTCTCACCCTTTTTCAAATAAGTCCAAAATAACGGAGTTATTTTACTTGAAAATCCAAAAAAAAAATATTTTTCTAAAAATTTTGAGAACCACTGATCTTTTCTGGATTTCTTTCTGTAATTTCAGCAAATATACCTATGTTGTCAAAGGTAAAAGAAATTATGTTTTTTAACTAAAAACTAATAAAATTCCAAAAGAAAAAAAAAAAATTTTCAAAATTTTTTTTTCGCGAAAAAAAACCATAGGCGTGCTTCTGGGCTAACAATTACCATGTTCAAAATATTACTTATTTCTGCCACCACCCGATTAACTATAATTAATCTATAAAACATATAATAAAACGGACCATTCATTCTAAAACAAAGGCAAATGTCCAAAATTTGTCACGATACCGAATAATAAACCCACTTCCTAATAAAGCTACAGTGCCGTACAAATGTGATTTTTTCAGCGAATTTAATGCAGTTCTCCTAACTCTCATTAACATGGAACTCAAGTCGAATGTAAAACAATCCTAATGGAAAACGTACCTTCGCCGAATGCGAATTTAAAGTGGAAAAAGTCGGTCCAGGCCCGTACCTCCCGAGACATTACTTACATTCAACGTCTCGGCAACGTAGAAATAGTATCCGGTAATGTCCTGGGAACTCATATAAAGTTGAAATTAAAATAAATGACTTTGTTCTGGAAAGATAAGTACGTTTCTGGAACGATAATAAAGTTAGCTGCGTAATGCCTGATTTGTGAGAATTTTCCTAGCGCACGAAGGACGAGTCTTGAAATTATTGCGTTATCTTAAGTATGTTTATTAAGGTTTCATTTGATGTGTTAGATGGAAGAAGATAAAGTATGAGGAGGTGATACAGGGTTGTTCACGGTCCGATGCAGTAGGACGGTTAAGGAGAACCCGGTGAAGTAGGAATTTGAAAAAAAGGGAGTTGTATAAGGCATCCCCCTATCTGTCTAATTTAGCCAGCATACAGTGTGACGCCAGACAACGCAGGCAGGACAACCCACTGCGACGGGGGAACGACTCAATGGACCGCAGCAGCTCCAGAAGAGAGCTGTCGATATTCACGACGTAAACAGGGCAGAACCAAACAAAAAGAAAAAAAACATTTTAAATTTCAAAATATTTTGACTCTTCCTTCCTTATCATGTATCAGCTTCTCAAGAGAATGGCCATCTCACACTTATCCACTCAGAAATGCGGAGCAAGATCTTTATTTACCTACCCCACGCTCAGAGTTAGTTTAAAAGTTCGTCCAAATTATACTAACTCAAAAAAAAATAAAAAAAAAAAAAAAACCCTAATATAGTTTCAAAGAGCATTTTAAATCTGCTTCGACGATATTTTGAAAAATACATACGTGTTGCATTTGGAAATTTGAAGTTTCTATGTAAAATCGATCTTTAAAATAGACCAGCACTTTTCGATACCCCTCTATACATTTAAGCGAAGTAATCAATTTTTTTAGTAAAGTTTTTTCGTCTGGCTTAAAGGTCAGGCACAAGAATTAATTCTAAAAAAAAAAAAAAAAAAAAAAAACAAACATTTTTATTCATAGCATGCATATTTAAATTATCTATAATATCTTCAAAAACCGAAGTATTTAAACATATTATAATAGAATGCGGAAGAATCCAAAAAAAAATAAATACCAAAAAAAAAATAAGAAAGAAATATAACTTTGGTTGGATCTTAGTACTGACACACCCTGTACATTGTCAAAATAATTTTAAAGTTGTTGCACATTGTCTGTCTACATATACTTATAAAATATTTGTGTTCTACATCTCCGTTTTCGTATAATCAACCGAAGGCGAATGAAGGTGCGCCCACCTGTATATACCAAAAAATATTATTTTTTTTAATTTTGAAAAGCACTGGATCTTTTCTGGGTTTCTTATCTGGTTTTCTGGTTCTTATGGTTTATTTTACTTATGTTGCCATATTACCAAGAATTATCTTTTTTAACTAGAACGCATAGGCACCAAAACCACAGAAAATTTCCAAAAAAATTTCCCAATTTTTCAATTTTTTTTTGCGAAAAAAACTCATATGGTGTTTTGAGTCGAAATATACAACTCCTTACTGCTTATGACTACCACTTTTGATTTTATTAGAGTACATTGTTTAATTTATTCGATAAGGAAAACTGACACTCTGGATTAGATAGAATGAAGTATCATATGTCAACTTTTGACATTTTCGCATATTGTTTTTTTTTTTTAATTTTTTTAATACAGCCATAGCACTCTAGATTGAAATTTAAAATACGAATTTTTTAAGCGAAAATGTTCAAAAGTTAGCATATGAATTTTCTATCGACAAAGTAAAAAAATATACAGAGGCGGTGCGTAATTTCCCGGTAAAACAGGAAGCTGGACCGAAAACAATTGTATATGTCAATCATTCCTAATTTATGTCATGACACAAAATCAAGTCATCGCTAATTTATGGCATCCTTAAATCTCGGTTTTTTTATCTGAAAAAATAAAAAGTTGAGAGTTTTTTGATGACGTCGTCTCATTAAATTGCTTTTTATTCTGTTACATAGATCAAATAATTTTGTTATTCGTACATAATTTCAAAACTGTCTTGAACAATTAAACCTTCAAAGTTTATTTGTATAACAAGTTTACCAGAATAAACATAAAAAAAAAAAGACGGAAAATATGTAAACGCAAAATAAAGGACCGTGAACTTCCAGACTTTGGGCAAACGAAGAAAAGGCCACAAAAAAAGCGAGTAGTCGACAGAGGCGAAACGGTGTGTTATTTTCTTTAACGGACGTTTTAATTGGCCATATTATTAGCCCTTAACCCCAGTACTGTTACTTTTATAATGATTACAATCGTAGCCTTCCGAAAATTTAATTCTACAGTGAGATGTTTTTCGGCGAGAGGAGGCCCCCTTTTCGCCATTCATTGTCGCCGTCAATTTGAATAAGGGAAACTGCAGTTCAGATTGAGAAAAAATAAGAATAATGTTATCTTAAATAGGATTTCGGGAAAATGCCACACAACACGAGACTAATTAATATCATTATCCTATAGATTAATTTGAGAGAAAAAGTATCACCTGGTGTTTCAAAAGAAATTGTGCCGCGTTTTGTAGGGAGATTCTTCACAAAAAAATAAGATTTATATTTATATCACTTAGGTCCGATTTGGGTGCAGCAGAGCGGACGGCTGCGTTGTTCGTACTACAAAATTTAAAAAAAGGTGTCTTCATTTTTCTTTCGATTTATTACATTTCTTAACATTTTAGTAAGTACTGATTTTTTTACTACTAAAAGTTGATTAACTTTAATCTTAATTTTCTATGCCAGGACATTTTGACCTTATCTCTATACAGAATTATAAATTATTATTAGTACCTATAAAACTCATCAGATGTCGTTCATCGATCGTTTTTTTAAAACTACTCCTGAAATTGCGGAGAAGGGTGTGGGGGGATTGTTTATGCATTTCCTGTTGTCTTCCGTTCAATGTTTCGTTTCGTTTCGAACTGTTTCGAAAACGTGGCGCTACCTATACCCGAGGCAAACGACTATTTTTCACAAATCTCAGTGAAATAAGTAAACCTAGATGTTCCTAAAATATTTGTTATTACGATGATATTTCGTTAATTAACTACATCTCGTTTTATGTCGATATATGTATATTCCACAGATTAATATTTGAACACGCATTTAATAATATGCAGAGTAAATATTTAAGAACAAAACTTTTCACTTAATCTGCAGGAATATAATTACAATATTTTTATCATTTAATTTTATTATAATGAATTAGTATATAAAATTGTATGTTATACTTGTTTACGCGGCCTTAATTGATTAATATTAAGGGCTGGCAAAGGCTAGTCGTGGGTCGAGATTTCCGTATGTAAGAAGAGTACAATGCATTTGTAATGTACTGAACAAAGAGAGGACAGTAAACACGTTGCCAAACGTATGAAATAAACCGAGAAACTGAGTAAGAGACGTGGAAGGGGATACAGCAGATTTGTCGCAGTTGACCGGTCGACCCAATCAATAGGTTTGTTCGGGTTCTTGTTATTACCGATTCTGAATCGTCCTAGAACTGTGATGCGAAGCTAATACTTCTGTCAGTACTTAAAGTTCTAGGGAAAGGTGTACTCATGCGTTTAGCTTCACGATTTAATTATGTCTCGTGATACTTAATTTGTTTATTTATTAACTAGTCGTTGTAATTTTCCCTGTAGCTTGAATTTTTTTAAGTGTAAGCTAGAAACACTTGCATTTTTGGTAAAAATAAGTGGAATTGAGAGGGTGTTCGATAGTGGTCGCGCTATTAGAACTCTGAATTTAAAAATCGATATCTCGAAATCTATTAGAAATAATAGATTGTAGTTTTTTCAAGACCTTTGTTAATATTTCTGCTGTATTTTCTTTGTAGAGAGTATGTGAAAATCTTTATGAATAAAAAAATTACACGATTGCTGAAAATTGCTATACTCTAAAAGTAAATGGATGGATTGTACACAATTTTTGAATGGAAAAAACAACCTTCAGAAATATGTCTAATGATGATAACAGCTCAGAAATAATATGTCTAATGATTTTATCTAGTAAAGTAAAGTATATTACTAAAAATAAGTGGTTTGAGATCGTGATTTTACTTTACTTGATCTTTGGGAAAGGCGTATCGGCCACGCCGCAACAGCACACCGTCGCATTTCTCTCACTCCGACTTAATAAGATCCCTATGCGATTTACTTCCACACATGTAAATGCCGACCCAAAAGTAACAGTTGCCAGCACGGTATAACAGTAGTATTG
Organism: Sitophilus oryzae; assembly: GCF_002938485.1. NCBI lineage: Eukaryota > Metazoa > Arthropoda > Insecta > Coleoptera > Curculionidae > Sitophilus > Sitophilus oryzae. Next base: position 24,556 of record NW_022145827.1, read on the forward strand.
TTTGATGAATAATACTGGCAACGCCATCAATATATTTAACTGACTGGGAAAATTAGTTGGCTCGTGCCAATAGTATGGCCACGGATATTATTTTTAAAAGCAATGTTCTCATAAAGTAATATCTTAAAACAATAAAGGTTTTATGCGAAAACTGTAAAAGATATTTTGTATATGATAATAACATGGTTTGATGTAGATCCATTCAAAAATAAGGAATAATTAGAGGATTTTTAAATAGTTTGACATCGTTGATTATAACCTATAAAAGGCGGACCGCCAGAAGTTAGTTACTTTTACCCTGCAGTTTTACTATTTTATATTTTAGAAATAGATTTTATAGTATATTGTAATAGGAATAGCCAATTTAATCTACCATCGGTAACTGTTTTCTAAATGCACTGTTTTTGATTTTTCAGATCAGTTTAATATAGTGGTATTACATTACACTCCATTATAAACTAATTGTATTTATTTATACTCCATGTTTACTTATTTTTCTGAAGCCACCACAAGGTTTGACCTTGATTGTTTCGCAAAATAGTACGATAATTGATTGACAATAAAAAACAAACAACCAATCATGGCGTGTCTTGTTTTTTCATTTCAGAGTTTGCGGCAGAGATTCACCGCAACATAAGAAAAGAATTGAGTTTACTTCTAAAAGTATTTCGAGAAGTGCTTCGCGATATGTTTTACGAAATATTTCCAGAAATATTGCATGAAACATTTCGGGCATAGTGTAGTATATTTTAACATTTTTATAATTAAGGAATTACAATAGGGGCAACGGTCCAGCTACGTCGAAACACCGGTTTCCATTAGCTCAACGAAGTTAAGCGACGTAAGGCGATACTAGTGGATGGACGGGTGAGCGTTTCGAAACTTTGTGTCGTGCTGTTGTCCCATGGCAAGAGAGTAACACACACTGGTCATTCACGCCGGATGAGATCGGATATCTCGTGAGTAAGAGTCGATTTAGACACTCGCCCAGTCGGTAGGCCATTGACCATGATATGGCCGAGGACCGCGGTTTGGATTCTGTGTAAACAAAGTAGGCCCAGTCCAGTTTAGCCCTGGCAGCAAAAAGAAGACGTTAACTTAACAAACGAACAAAAAAAACAAGGAATTACAAGACTTATGTAACTTTAACAAGTTGGAAAAAGTGGAGCAAAAGAATATAAAAAACAGAATAAGAAGTATAATATCTTAAGCTGTTCCTTTTCCCTGAGTAGCCTTGCCTTTTCGCAACTCTGAGCCGTGTTCTTGCCGAAAACCGAGGAACCGTCTCCTCGCCGAGCCGAGCCGTCCTGAACTTCCTTTATCCTCCGCCGAATGTAGTGGCGGGGCTTTGTTTTGCGAGGTGCGTATCAACGACATAATTTTATTTCTGAAACAAAGCAGTGTATTATTCTAATGTTTGCGCCGGGGAAACAAGTTTAAGCCGCAACAAACGGGCCCATCAAGCAAGACTTCGCGACACTTTGCGAATTTAACTGAATAATTTACATAATCGCGATAGCGGGGGCAGGGATGCCAGATTTCGAGGGTTTGGGGAGGGAGAGTTTTCTTAGGAGGGTGGGCGAGGTTAATTTTTCTTTTGAAATGTTGGACGCCCACACGGATTTTATATAAAAGCCTTCTTTTTGGTATTTGGGAAAACAGAAAATGAAAACATCTATCTTAATAAAATTCCCTATTTAAAATATATTTTTTTAAGTCACGGGTATATACCATACGATCGAAAAAAAAAACGGTGACAAAGATGGTTGGGGAATGACAATCGATGATAATTTTGGCCCTAGGTTTCATTAACTTGTACGGGTCTCCTTTTTTTAATGAAGATTAATAATAATAATAATAATAATAAATAATAAATAATGTTTATTCAAACTGATCCAATTACAAAGTATATACAAGACTTATACATAACTTACGAATACAAAATAGTGAATAAACATAATATCCTCTTAAGGTAGAACCTTGTCTGAGGAGTTTTATTTCTACAACAATAACTACAATATTTTATACTAAATTCTTAACTATATCTAAATGTATCAAATTAATATATTTCATTGTCCAACTTACTTAAGCACGCTAAAAACATGTTATTACACAGCGGTCAGATATTGACATAGGGTGAATTACAAGCTCTAAGGCCTATAAGATTACATTATTTTTTTTTTCAAATATTATATTTATTGTGAATGGTTTTTAATATTTCACATTTTGCTGAGTATAAATGTATGCATTTCGGTTATTGTTTTACCAAGTATCCATTCTTTTAATCTTTTTTTAAAAATATTAATGTTTTGACAATTAACAACTTCTTTAGGTAAAACATTAAAAATTTTAGGTCCTACATATAAATGACTTTTTTGTCCGATAGTTTTATGCATCCGAGGTACATTAATAGTTAATTCGAGTCGACGTAGTGGGTATGAATGTGGGATTAGATTATTTTTACTTCTGTTACTGAATGTTATAGATAATGTATTAAACCAAAATAATTGTTTAGCGTCAAAAATGGCTGCTTCTATGTATAAGGCATCAGAGGGATATCTATAGTTTTTATCGTATATTATTTTCAGCAACCATTTCTGAACTATATTTACACTTGATAATTGATTTTTGCTTGCTGAGCCCCAGGCCACAATACCGTATTGTAAATGGCTCTGAGCTAAAGCAAAATACACATTTCTTAGTAATTCTATAGGAATTACACTTTTTAAAAACTTAAATATTACAATAAGTGATCTTAACTTTTTAGTCACAAACTGAATATGATAATTCCATTTCATGTGGTTATCAAAGATGACTCCAAGATACTTAAATTTGTTTGTTGAGCTTATTGTCACTAGCTTATTGTTATAAGTTATATCTAAATTGAATTTTGGAAGAGTATCTGAATAGCAGGCAAAAGGTAAGAAGAAAGTTTTCTTAAAGTTAACAGTAAGAAGATTATTATTAAAGAAATTGCACACTATTTCCATTGATTTTTCTACTTTTGCTTTCAATTGATTCCAACACGTTGATCTGAAGAAAATTGCTGTATCATCAGCATAACTCAAAATGTGTGCATCGAGTTTCAAGTTTAGTAACTCATTAATGTATATACAAAAAAGTACAGGGCCCAGTACAGTGCCCTGAGGTACACCATAGTTGACCACCCTTTTCTCGCTTTTAACACCCTGGATGGACACGCTTTGCTGTCAGGTTATTTAATAGCTTCTAAATAGATCGTTGGTCCTTCCTCTAAAACCCATATTACTAAGTGTATAACAGGATTTCATGATGAACTGTATCGAACGCTTTTGCTAAATCTACAAAAACACACACAAAGAAACCCTCGGATGCATCAAGATGCCTCGAAGCCAATTCTGATAGTTTTATAATAGCATCACTTGCGGATTTGGACTCCACGAATCCATATTGATTTTCGGAAAGGAGTTTAAATTGTTTCAGATACAAAACACATTCTTTTTTTAATAAGTTTCTCAAGAATTTTGGAAAAGTTACTTAATAGCGAAATTGGTCTATAATTTGACATATTTGTTTTTCTTCTGATTTAAACACAGGTTTAACAACAGATATTTTAAATATATCTGGAAAAGTGCCATTATTTAGAGATAAATTATAAATGTACGTTGAAGGTTTAACAATAAATTCTTTTATTTGTTGCAGTGTGTTTGCCCGAATACCGTCAAATCCTGGAGATTTGTTCTTTTTTAAATTTAATATTTCGTTTCCGACTTCGTTTACATCAGTCTCCAATAATACAAAAGAATGTGAAATATTTGTAACCTGATACATTTTTTCTGTTGGAACATTAATTTTAGAGGCCAACTTCGAACCAATTTCGCTAAAGTACTCATTAAACGTATTTGCGATATCCAACGCATTCGTCACACTCACGCCCTGTTCATTCTTGATTGACGCTATTTGGGATATCTGTCTATCCCGACCTCTAATATTATTAACTGTTTTCCACATATTACCTGACGATATTTGTTGCTTTTCAATTTCTTTTTTATAAAAATCCTTTTGGTCAATTTTATTTATTATGTCATTAAGATGATTTCTATATCTTTTATATCTATCAGAAAGCTCCTTATTGTTTGGATCTTTTAATGTCTGTTTAAACAAATTATGTTTTGTATTTATTGCATTCAAAATCTCATTTGTTATCCATTCCTTTCTTTTTCTATTTTTATGCGTTGATTTAACAATGTTAACACAACTATCAATATGTTTTTCCAGTTTATTAACAACAGATTACAACCTTCTTAACGCCAACTGGCCAATAGTTGGCGTTAAGAAGGTTGTAATTTATTTTTATATTTATTAAAAATGATCTTTAAATGATGTAGTTTAAAATTCGAGGAAAAGTGATTTTTGATTGACTTAGTTTTAATCATCTGCTGATGATGCCACATGGTTAACAAAACAAAATGGAACAATATGTTAAGCCCATATCAAAGTATATATTATCTATTTAGTTTATAAAAATATATAAAATTATGTACTACTAACCTCAAGTGTATTATTTTAGTGTATTTGGTGAACTTATTTTCATAGTTTTACCTATTATGGAAAACTAATTTAAATACCATTAAATAATAATCATATTATTTACTTTTTGATTTGTTTTAACGCTAGCGATTAACAGCTAAATATATATAATATTTATGTTTATTCTTTTACTTCTACAATTATTATACTTAATAACTGTAACATTATTTGAAATTGTCTTAAAAACAACGGAAAATTCTTGTGTTCTAACGTTAATACTGTTGTAATAACATTTTTGATTACAAAAATGAAAGTAAATTAGTGCTTTAATAAAAAGAAATGTTATTTACCATAACATTATTACTTTAATTAAAACTATGTTTTTATATAGTTATTTTATTGCTTATAAAATTTCTACAATTACCACATCATTGCGCGTTTCTATACACCTTTTCCGCATTTTAAGAATGAAAATTTTAAAGGAATAAAATATACGTTAATTCATTTGAAATCAAACTTTCTAAGTTAATGTAATTATTGTTTACAACCTTCTTATGATATAGGTTTATGTACACACATTTATCACAGTTGTTCAACTGACGCATAGTATTTGTTCTGTCGTTTCTTCTTCGCATTGAGAGAATCTGCACTTGGGCACCTTTGTCTAATCATTTTAGTGATTTATTGCTATCAACCGATTTGTGGTGATTCTTGTGTCTGCTTTTGCAGCACGGCTAAATGCTTTTGGTCCTATGAATGGCATTGATGAGCCTTATTTGGCCATTTTGTTACTCTTGTGACCTTCGTGTTTTCTATCCAGGGGTGCAACTTTGTTCAAGTTAGCAAACGATCGTTTAGAAGCGATGTCGAAGCATGATCGGTACTATGTTCATTGCATTCAATTCCTCAAGCTACAAATTAATTTGCTATCGCTTTGAAACATGAACAAAGTTGAACCCTAGGCCAATGTAACATTGCTACACTCACGACGAAAGAGCTTCTAAGTATAATATAGAAAAGATAATCGACATACTTTGGATATATTTTGAGGAATGACTCTCTCTCTTCAAGTGTCATGTACCTAGTGAACTGCTATGTTAACAATATCTCTGTATCGCTCTAGATCTTGCGCTACATAGAGTAATTCATCCGCGCTCAAGTATGTCCATTGCCGCAAGTTCTTCAACCACGAAAGCCCTGTTGCGCCCAATCCACTTCTTTCCTTCAATTTTTTCGTTAAGGATCAGGTAGAGAAACTCATATCGAGGTCCTCTGGTTATATGGTCAAGGTATACAAGTTTTCGTCGCTTGCTAATATTCAGAAGTAGTCTGTCGTTCTCCATTCTCCGAAGAACTTCTTCATTTCTCGTTCTGGTGGTCAAAGATATTTTAAGCATTCTTCTGTATGTCCACATTTCAAATGCTTCGATTTTATTTATCGTTTCTTTCAGTCGGGAATGACAAATATCATCAAAAATTGTCCATGCCTCTGTGGCGGATTCATCTTTTCAAAAGAGTCCTATGGGTATTTTGCCACTGTAAGAAAATCTACAAAATAAAATAGTTATCTTTTGTAAACACTGCTGCGTTAATCCAATGGAGACTAATTGTCAACAGTGGCTTACTAATAAACAAATTTGCCTAACGGACAAAAAAATGCGTAACGTTTCGGAAAGTATATCTTTTTCCGTCGGCCAAGAATAGATTAGAGCAAAAAAAAAAAAGAACAGAGAAAAAAACTATTTAAAAAATCTAAATGCAACTATTCGAGAACTCTTTAGTGTTTTAAAACAGATACGTCTACAAAAACCGTTGACGTTCTGTTAAAATGACATTATATCAAGTAAAACTTCAAAATTAACAATTACTACCTGATAACAGTTACTTCCCAAGTAGCATCTATCTGACTTCGAACTAAATCTGACCTGAAGCGACGTCAGACTTTGTGCAAATTTAGGTCGGGTGCTGGTGATACAACCTGTGACGTCGCTTTCCTATTAAAAGCGACGTCGTTGGATCCGAGTCGGTAAATCCAACGATCTGTCGACCTACAAAATAACAACGTACCATTTTTATTAATTTCCCAACGTCGTTCCCACGTTGGCTTGCATTGTACATATACTTGAACTAGCCCGACGTCTATCCGTTGTCCGAATAGGATACGTCTCACTGATAATCCCTAAAGTAACGTCCAATTATATTTTGTTGTATTTTATGTTCATATTTATAACCTAATTTACGTATCTATATTTACGTCCGTAAATACAACCCATTAAGTAGCATTTGCGACCTAATGAACATCATGAACATAACCTAATAAAAAGTTTTTGTAAACAAAATTATGCCTAAAAAACACTAAAAATGCATTTAGACATTCATCTACATTTTACAGAAAGAGGTCGAGGCTTTTGCAAAATAATAATAGTAGTAGTGCTGTCTTGCCTCCACTCATAAATAATTTTTATCCGGAAGAGATGCTGCATTACACTGGTGCATCTTAATTTCATTTTCTAGCTTAGGAAATCAGCAGACCCCATCCTCCTCCCACATGAGAGGTTAGGCTTAAAAAAGTGGCTGTCCATTTTTAACATTGAAAATGTTTCTGTTATCCTATATAAGGGAGCCCAAATCGAATTAAAATACTACATTTGCCACACCATGACGTCATATATACAAGGGTATAGGAAATCTCGGCGCAGCGGCGGCAGTCGGCCAGCGCGCGCAAAAACCATTACATCGCTAATTGTTTATTGATATATCTTTATTAGTTTAAAAGCAAAAAATATGGGGTTTGCTTTGATACCTTGTCAAGACATGAGCGAAACTTTTAAATTGTTTCTTTTTTTCATTTAGGCCTTCGTTTTTCGTTAAATGAAAGTTATATTAAAAAAAAATCTCTATTTTTAAACCAAATTTTCGCATGATTGAAATGATTATTCATGTTTAAAGTTTTTTTTTGGTCATAAGCGCTAATGGAAATGTTTTTTTGTAAATAATTATAAAAAATTACTCCCTACGAAGACTTTATTCTGTACTGGATCAAAAAATAAGTATTTGTTTTCTCTATACGGTGGTATTAATATATCGATTTTTGATGATAGTGCCTTTTTACCCTGTTTAATTTTGTACTACTTTCGGAATAAGGGTCCCCATATCATGTACTGTGATGTACTGTACTTCCATCCCTGAAAAATTCAGCTTGTGACACCGAAGTGAGAGGTAACGTCAAAATAAGCTTTAATCTACCTACATCATCATAGGTAGGTGTAGGTACTCTAGGTAAATTCTACCTAGACAGTAGCTGAACTAGCTGACAGTAGTAATTAATTTGTTATCCGATAAGTAGTTGTCATTATATAAGTTTAATCGTCTTATACCTCCTATAACGGTAGGTTTTGGATTTTTCCTGATTGGTTTGTTAAACAAAAATATACTGGGCATATAAATGTCTGTTACAGGTTAATTCGTTAAAGAAATATGTTACACACATATTATTTTAATAATAATAGTATAATAGTAATGGCTATATTATGTTATAACACATTATTGAATTAACAATTGAAAACAGTATTGAATGTACTTATTTTAACCAATGCATTGTTTTGTTTTTTTAATCTCACAAATAAGAAATATTTTATAGTTTTTATTATAAAAAACAGTGATTATACAATTTATTTACACCCCTTACACTGTTTTCTGTAAGGGGTGTAACCAGGAGTATATTTCGTAACCTTTTACGATATAAGAGGGCACAAAGTGTTTTATTACTTAATGCTTAAAATTTAATAATATATTTGTACATAAAATAAAATAGACTAGAAAGTCAATTAATTAATATTGACGTAATTACTAAATAAGTACAAGATTTTTTTTCTAATTATTTTAGTGTATTTTTAGTCACCGAATTATAAAGGAGAGATATCCAACCATTGCATTATTTTACTCACAAATAAATGTTTTATGGTTTTTATTATAAAACAACGATTAATTTATTATACACCCCTTAACCCAAACACTCCAAGGAGGATATTTCGTGACCCCGTATTTAAAGTGGACAAGGTTTATTAGTCAATGTTTTAATTACCCAGCGTCTTTAATAAAAATCTAATGTAATTTTTCATAGAAATGATCTGACATGAAAAGCAAATTTTATCAAAAACTTTTTTGATTATCTACAAGATAATGCCCACTAATGCCAAGCTGATTCCAATATAATACTAATACTACACAATATGTAACACATTTGTTTCACGCATTAACCTGTATCCAATACTGGTAGGTACGTGCTGAATTTTTCCTAGGTAACTTAAAGTCGTTAAAAGTCTAATTATATTTAAAGAAGATATAATTCCAACAAATTACATTATAAGGCCAATAATGCAGAAGTAATACCATTAAAATTTAGCGTTTTTAACTTGTGTAACATATTTCTTTAACAATTAACCTGTAACAATAGTGGTAGGTACGCACCTGAATTTTTTCGCTAGGTAACATAGAAGTCGTTAAACAGGCCTATAAAAGCTATAACAACATAGGTAACTAATATTTATAATTTAATTCGAGTTTTAATCTCAAATAATAAATGTTTTTTTACTGGTGTATTTCGGAAGTGTTCATTATTAAAAGTAGATATTCTTCAAGTTATGCGAAGTAATAAGTAATGTTTCCGGTGAGACCGCGTATATGTCACCGGATTCTGGTTAGTATAAAGACTTTTTCTATAGAAAGAGTTTTTTCTATATTTTCCTTTCAGAATAAAGCTACATTCGCAATCAATTCGCTGGCCGAGTGGTACTTTGGCACGCAAGCTTATCATATGTACTTCAGTGTAATCATTCACAACAAAATTCGACGCCAGAGTGCAAGTTGAAGTTGGATTGAAAGCTTGCAAGCTGCAAACTTCCACTTCAGCACGGAATTTTCGTTTGACAATTATGACAATTTGACATTTAAATTTTAATAATTATTTTGTTTGTGTTGTTGTTACAAGCCATTTTCCTGTCAAAAGTAAATATTTATTATTAAAAAGAAAATGAGTGAAGTGGACGCTATTCCCTATTTTATTAGGACTTGTGGGTTTGCTGTTAAAGCAGCAGTATTGTTTGCAGCTCAATAATTCGGCGATCGTAAGCAAAGGGGTTGCAAATCTAAAAAATGGGGCGTCCGACCCATATTAATGCTTGAGAAAAAGCTGGTGCTACGAAAATCTTTTACAAGAAGCTCTTAAACAATCCATAAATGAGACATTTTAGAAAAAATCATTACTAAATGATGTTCTTGTTTCCATTTTCTAAACAAAAACTTGGAAAACTTAATTAACAACTGTTCAGTTTGCCTCTTCCATATGCTCTTCAAAATAAAAACAAACAACCTAAAAAATGTCAGGAGACGTTTAAACACGCGTGCCTCAAAATTCGACTTGAAATTTGTTGTGAATGGTTAATTTCGTGCCGACTTGTCAATTGCCACTTGGCCAGCAGGTGATTTCAGATAACTTAGACTAATTTCTCCTTATTCTTTTAAATATTACAGTATTTCTTTTTCCCTAAAATGTTATACTTAATTTCGCTTAAAATTAAAAAATCAAATGGAGGAAAATATACGTTATTGAATAAAAGTTTATGAAATCACTTTACCATAACAAAAATCATGGCGGAAAGATATTCAGGTATTTTCACACATTTATCTGTAAAATCGAGATTAAGTAATAAACTTGCGTAACATGTTATACACGAATGAAAGTTTCAGAATCGATTAATACGCAATACGCTACGCGATCAACTTATTCTATGCGCATTGAGCGTCTTCAAGACTCTTCCTTCGGCCAGGGTCACGACGCCGCCGAAGGAATCGACTTCCTACGTTTGGCTAAACAGGTTGGACACGGTGGAGTACGATATTGGCGAGTCTGAATATTATAAAAATTTGCAAAGTAAAATATGTTGGAAAAATAATTAGTCCATACATATATAAAAGCTCAAAGGGTTTTTTTGTTGCATCCATCCCGCCGAAAGCGCTTTACCAATCTTGATGATTCTTTTTTTAAATGAAAGGTATATATGTGTAGATTTGTTATGAAGTATTTTTATAGTGCTTAATGGCTATTTCTTTGTGTAAAACGACTAAATACTAAAACATACCTGAAAACACCTACACACAATACCTCCAGAAATAAATTAGTTGTCATTGTCAGTGGTGTGTCAGTTAGATTATATATTACGTTTTTAGATATTTTAGAGTGAGTTGATGCCGCCAGCTTTAGATACATAAATATTAGCACAAAGGTTCGTTTAAACGACATTAGTGAATTAGCTACACAAAGCGATTTTAGGAAATTCATCCTCTTAGAGAGTAAAATTATCTCGGAACAGTTTGTTGTATGAAAATTCCTTACTATTTCGTCTAGAAGAATGAAATCCTACAAAAAGAATTAGAAGAAATTTTTGAAATTCATCAACCAAATGGGTAAAGTTAGTAAAAATTTATATAAAACTTGGTGACGTCTGGATTATACACATAAAAATTGGCACAAAGGTAAAGCGAATTATGAAATTTATACCCTTAGGGAGTAGAATAGGGAATGAAAATTTGCTGTACGAAAATGCAATATTATAACATTATAAACCAGACAGTATAAAATTTTATACAAGGGTTTATTTAGTGACATCATAACGAAATATATCTTCCTCAATTATCCTTCAAAGAATAAAAAATAACCTATAAAGAGAGTACTAGTGCCCTTAATAAATAAAAAAAAAGATGAAAAATAAAAAACATCTATGCTCACTAGCTATAAAGAAGTAAAAAATCATTTAAATCAATGCATGAACGATTCGAGGTGTAACGCGAACGTAGTCGCGCGAAAAAGCTAGTAATTTATTAAATTATCTTATTTAACTCATTAATTTTCATTGAAAAGGAATTTTTGTAATTCGCCACTATATTAGTTAAAAACTAAGAAACTCATATCAAATTTAAGTTTTGCGATTTTGACTTATACTTTTTACAAAATCTGAACACGTTTTAAAAGAAAAAAAGTTTTTGATAATATTTGTGTAGATTGACTACAAGTTGTATAACATAAATTTCTACGACCGGTCTACCTAGTGGTCTGCAGCATCGCGTTGTGGTGCAAACGTTGGCCTGTTAATCTGTGACGTGACGCACAACAGCCAAGAAAAACAGAAGCGTGGCTAAGAATTTAATAATTTAAAAAAAAAGTCTTTTAGATACAGTAGTAGGTATTAAAAAGTTTTGTGTTTAAATGGGGTTTGCCTTTAACATTAAAACATTATATCGTAAAGTGTAACTTTCCGTAAGAATTCTTTTTTTTTTGCTTGCTTGTTTTACGGATAGGTGCAATCGCATAATTATTATTGATAATGTTTTATTTAATTTTAACATTACTACTTTTTCAGTGAATCTTTAAATCTGTTGTTTTTTGTTAAGTTCGTTATTTAAACATATGTATGTAATACACTCATATTAACACTAATCATATTTTTACGTTTTTATTCATCATTTTCAATGCCCCCCCGGTTGCATCTTTGTAAAGGACTGTGAATTTTTTTAAGGAGAAAACAAAAACTAAAATATAGTTGCACAAATCCAAAAATCACTGATACGCAAAGTGAGGTTACGTGGCGTACGTTGGAATTATATACGTCATAATACGATTGCCGGTCGTCCGGTTTGATGACTTCGGTCTTGTGAGACGACTAATGTTGGAGACCCGGTCGGAATTGGTATATTGGTAGTTCATATTAAGTCGAACACAGAAATCCGCCATTCTTAACAAGTATCAGATTGTCAGCCATTTTAAAATCGTTTTTTGTTTTTAAAATTTATATTCACATTTCGATTTCTAGTAGAATAATATTGATAAGGTTGAGGTTGGGGGAACCACAGTACAGTTTTAGGATTAAACCAGCTAGAAAATTAAAAAAATATTTTGCTAGTTACTTTTTTATAGATATTTTTATTTCATAAATCTACCTAATTTTGAAGGCGCTCGTTGTTTTCCGGAGTATTTTAATCAGATATATAAAAAACTGACTTCCGTTGACAAAACTGATGTCTGGATTAATGATTCAGAATTATTATAATATGAAATTAGATAGCACTTATAGTTATATTCCAGGAGTGATTATGAATCCATTTGTAATTAGGTAGTTTGGTTAGGTTTTTATGTATTCTTGGTAGCGAATATGAAACCAAACGTAACGTAAGTGCTTAGCGACGAATTTTAAGTGACTAAAATCCAACGTAATATGACGTTGGTAATTGGTAAATTACATTCTCTATTAGGTCGAACACCGACGTCGAGGCGACCCGAATCTGCATTCCCATTTGGAGTTAAATAAGGGTCGTCAGGTGAATCGAACTTGACGTTGGTACCCGACGTCGGGTTTGATGAACGCGACGTATACCCGACGTTAGATAACGTCCAAATACTACTTGGGTTAATAAGATAAAGCCGCGAACGTGAGCCCTCTGGTGCGGTCCGTGCTCAAAGGATTTTATATTGCGCGAACGCTCAGTTGCACCGGCAATTTGTTTGTCTGCGTTTGTGCGTGCGTGTGTGATTTTTTTTCGTTTTCTTTATTAAAATTATGGAGTGGATCAATGAATCTTCGTTATTATTAATTGAAGAATATGAAAAAGTGCCTATATTATGGGATGTTAAACATTTTTGTATTATTAAAGAATAAAAAAAAACGCATGGCAAGGTCTTGTAAATAAAATTAATATTGAATATGTCGATATTGATGAAATTGCTATTCTAAAATTTGTAATTTTTGGTGTTATTAAATTTTGTAAATATTCAAAGTTGGGTCTGGTCATTCTTGTAAAGTTTTTGAACTGATCATTGCCCTTCTCAGACACTAAGTTGTTGCAGTAAATTATATCGATTTCTAAAAATTTGGGTTTGCCACTAGCGACGATGTTTTCGATTTTTCTCCTTTTTAATAATTAAGCTGTGCATAACAATGACTGCAGCCTCGACTATTTCTTGGTCGTCCATTATTTTCGCCAATACAACTCTGCTGTGCGCGCACAAATGGATCACTTCATTCGTCGAAAAATAAGTTTTTAATTTGAACGGAGCCGAGAGCGCGAACGAATGCCGTGCGCGCACGCTCAGCTCGTGCGTGCACCGTTAGATTTGTCAAAGTCGCCCTTTCTTAAATCATCTTTATGTTCTTTAATTCGACCATTTAAGGGTCTAGATGTTTCACCAATACAAAACTTATCACATTCACATGGTATTTTGTATATTACATTTTTTGTTTGTCGTCTAGTGTTCGGTTTAGTGTGTGTTAAAATGGATCTAAGTGGTATTTTTATTTATATTTTCCTATCCTGCTTAATTATTAATTGACTAATTAATTAATTAGTCGATCATAATTAGTCAAATTAATTAATTAATTAATTGTACAAACAAATTAATTAATTAGTCAATCTTCATTAAGAACAGGCCCACCTAAAGAAGAATATTTCTTTTATAATTTATAACTTCAAAAAAACTCTGTGTTAGCGCATTTAGAGGATATTGAGTTGTTAGGGGCTCTAACCGTCGACAAAAATAGAGTATTTTGTCACATTATGCAAAGATGTTTTTCCTGGGACGGCTCAAACGAAAGGAAAGCTTATGAAAGTAGAGAAAGAGGCCAAAGCACAACAATGCCGCGGTTTCAGACTCTGTTTAGATGCAACAAAGCTGCGGCGCTGATGTAAGAGCCAGCTCGACGGCGAATTTTTCAAATGCAAATGGCGGAAAGTAATGCTAAGGGGAGAGGAAAATGACGTAATATATATTTTCTCTTTCTGCGAGAGTAAGAAATAAATATAACTAAATAATACTTTGGCAGAGATTTTTACTGCTTATGAAATATTATATTTATTAAATGCTTTTGATAATTCTTTTATACTATTGGAGTAATAAATATCAGAGGTTAGAGTTAGAGAGGTTCAGGTTTTCAACACTGTAATTACTGTACAGGGTGTCCCATTTTAGTTGAAATCATACCGAAGGTATCTCCGTTATTCGTGAAGATAGAAAGGTGCGGTTTGCACAAACCTTTCCTACTTTTTTGCCAAACGGAAGATGCTGTCGACTAAAATTTTATAGCCTCCTTCGTTTCTGAGCTACAGGGTCTTTTCGAAAATTTTGCAATTTGGGACAGCCCCCGTATCTCTGTTATTATGGATGATATCGAGAAGGTAAAAACTGATTCTTGTAGAACTTTTTACGTAGAATACAGTGACGTAGTCTATTTTTCTACACAAAAAAATATTTTTAAAATATGAACTAAAGTTATGTTTTCTCAAATGGAACACCCTGTATATATAAGTTATAAATCATATGATCCGCCTTGCTATGAGCAATATCAACAAATATCTAAAATCTTGCATTATTAGCTTGAATTATTAAAGCATTTTCCAGATGTTCGACATTGTAGTGACAATATATTGTGCCAATGCAAATGCAAGTACGATATATTTCATATTTCAAAAATCTCCAAAAATCAGAAATCGAGAAAGGACAAGTCCGGGAATTAGGGAGGCCATTATATGGGTCCATTGGTTCCAATTCATTGATTTGAGAAATAATAATTTAACAAATTCTAGTATTTTCGTGTAAGTTAAGTTGTGAGAGGGAGCTCCATCTTGCTGAAAGTATATTTCATGTAAATTAGCTAAAAGAATATTTAAAAGTTCCGATACGATAGCTTCCAAGATAGCTTCCAAATAGAGGTAGAGAGTTAAGTTTCCCTAATATATAAAGCATTTATTAATAAAACAAGAGACAGATAGCAGTATATACTTTTAATAATTCTTTAGTTTCTTTTATTATCAATCATGGTCTACTAATAAATATGGTATTTTAATATATTTTTTTTAAATATTGCAGTAAATGGTGAAAATAAATATAGAGTAATATATATTTTTGAGAAGCTTATGGCAAACCAGATCATGTAATTTATAAATATACAGGGCGTTCCATTTAAGAAAACATAACTTTAGTTCATATCTGTAAAAATTACGCCCTGTATTCTATGTTCTGTAATAAACAGGTTCCACCGTCTCGATACCTTTAATAATAACAAAGATACAAGGGGTGTACCAAATTGCAAAATTTTCAAAAAGACCCTGTAGCATGAAAATTTTGTTTATGGCATCTTCCGTTTGATAAAAAAGTAGCATAGGTTTGTGCAAACCGCACCCTTCGATCTTCACGAATAACGGAGATACCGTACGATTTCAACCAAAATCACACCCTGTACAGCATACTCATTGGCATTTCCCAATTTGTTTTGGTATATTTCATTCCTTCAAAAAATAGACCTTTTTTATTATGCTGTCAATCTAAAAAGAACACATGGAACCTAAAGCACCCCTAGCCACAAAAAACAACTCTAGGTCGCGACTGTATTTTTTAAATTTCATAAATTTTCAGCAATAGTTTCTGTAACCCTATTTGAATTTATTTTTCGAAATATTCCCTTTACTCTACATAATTTATAAATCCAAAGCATTTCATTATATTCTTTGATCAATTAAAAGTCAATTAATTTTAAAATGGCGAGCTCTACAATAATTTATATTTCCCAGTTAAAAAGTAACTAAATTATTGGTTAATTTGTGTTAGTCTCGTTCCAGGTCATGTCAAAGTAACGTTTCTAATTGGAAATTGATTGTTCGATAGAAGCAAATGGTCGATATCAAAAGTAAAATAAGTTATATTTTATTTGTTTAAAATTGAGTTTAACAGGAAACGTAATTAGTGAAATGCCAGGAAAGTATCTAGAAAAGCGCAACAGTGTTAAAAATTGCAGAAAATTAATGAAAATTGTATAATAAAAACATGGCAATTTAGTTTTATTGAAGCACTAATTTTATTTCATGTTTTATTAGTCCAGGAGGCAGTTAATTTTTTGTATTTATTTTCCCAGTAGGTGATTATACCGGGTGCGTATCAAAAAGTGACTCGCCCCTATAACTTTTTATTTTTTCAGATAAAAAAAAACTAGATTTGGTTAGTATATGACGTAAATTAGAATTGATTGACTTATTCAATTGCTTTTGGTCATTTCCTGTTTCACCGGAAATGACTACAACTTTTGATTCTTAAATGGCACCCTCGGCATTTTTTTTTCTTTATTCGATAGAAAATGACACTCTGAATAAAATGACATATCATATGTCAACTTTTGACATTTTCGCATATGGTTTATTCGAAATTGTAACATGTAGTTCATAAAGACAATTTGACTCAAAATACCAAGTGTGTGGTATCAAATTATTCGTAAAAAAATGCTTTTTCCAAATATGCTAATGAGCCACCCGCGTTCCATTTGAAAAAATTGAGATATGATTAAAAATACGATTTGGGCATCTTTTAACCGGCCAGCACAAGACACTAAAAACATTTAGACGATCAAATATATTTTCCCAAGGCTCCTTGATTAAAAATTAGTGTTTTTAACACACCCATGGCACTCTAGATTAAAATTTAAAATACCATTTTCTTTTAAGCGAAAATGTCAAAAATTGACATATGATATGACAATCTATTAAGAGTGTCATTTTCTATCGAATAAAGTAGAAAAATACTGAGTGATGGGGATGCCATTTAAATATCAGAAGTTTTATCTTCATTTCCATTGACAATCAAATTATCGTTATGAACCGCATGTCACAATTTCAAATATACCATATCCGAAAATGTCAAAAGTTGACATATGATATGTCATTGTATTCACAGTGTCATTTTCTATGGAATCAAATAAAAATAAACCGACGCGACGCGACGCACAGTGCTTCGTCCCATGGACAAAAATCGAAAAAAAGTTAAAATTTACTAATATCTGAATATGTAATTTTATACTTATAGCAATGTTCAACCATCCTGTATATTATTTTTATATTATTTTTCATAAACAGCGTTTTTTGTTAGCAAATATTTTCACTAAAAATAAATTTTTTGATCATTATCTTATCAGTGAAAAGAATAACATTCATAGTAGTCATGTATATTATGAAGTTAAACGGTACGTACTTAATTGAAACCCACTATGGATATTGTTAAACAAGGTATGTACTTTAAATTTATTTCTAAACAAATTCGTGATTGTTTAGTTTTTATTTATTTTTTAAGATGATTCTTAAATGGGTATAAAAATTTTACGTTTTCAAACTTCAAAAAGGCATTTAAAAAAAACATATCGTATTTATTGAATATTTTTGTTGTCATATTCATACATTTTAATTTTTGTATAGTTCACCTGCGTCTTGCTTGCTTTATTTTATAATACTTTTCAGATGGAGTAAAATTGATAAGCAATGCCGATCTGGCTAATACTTGGCTTGATCATAAGGACAAAAACTCAAAATTATTTGTATTTTAAAAAATGTGTTCTTTATTAGATATTGATGAACCTTCCAGTCAAATGAGACACCACTTGTGCCTGAAAAAGCCCACTGTATTGGAGCGAAACGTCGCATAAAAAAGTTTCCATCTTTCAATTTATTATAAAACCTCATACCCAAGAAAAGGAAAAAATAATATATAGATATGGTCTTTTAAAGAGGTAACTATTAACATCCGAACCCCTCATACCAACAAAAAGCATAGTAACAGCGCGAAAAAGTAACATATCAGAAAATGATGTACAGAAATATCTTATATGTGAGGATACTTCATCTACCTGTGATATGGATACTATAAATTTGGAAGATTCTGTCAGCAGTGATTCTTCTGAATCAGAGTAGTTACGATCTATGCATTTTGTTGTCCTAAAGTAAATTTATAGTATTTTAAGTTTTTTTAATTAAATATAACATTAATGTTTCTTTTTTATTAAAGAAAAACATTTTTATCTTATATTAGGCTTATATTGTAGGAATCATGTTTTAATGTTATTTCAATTCTTTTTTTATCACGGGATTTATTTAATACTTACACTGTTTTCATACTATAAATTATTATTTCCTTAGATAGAACACAGCTCCAACATTTTTATTATTTATAAGATTTTTTTCATAAACGTGGGACTAAGAACATCATCATTTAGTACAATGAGAGTACTCATCATTTGTGTCAAATAAACCTAGTTTGAATAAATTGCCTACAATAAAAGAGAAGTTTTGCATTTTTGTCCTCTAGAGCCATATGTTCGAAGCACTGTGCGACGGTGCCGTTTAAAAATCAAAAGTTGTAGTCATTTCCGGTAAAACATACCAAATCTCGTTTTTTATCTGAAAAAAAATACAAAAGTTATAGGGGTGAACCACTTTTGAGACGTACCCGGTATATGAAATTTGCTTAGAATAACATTCCGAATAATTCTATCGGTGTTTGCTGACTGGGAAAGTAAGTACCGAAAATCTTCATTGCCTCCTAGACTATATGGTTCTGTACCTTAAAAGGAAAAGTGGAACCCTTATAGGATTATTTTGCTGTCCATCCGTCCGTCTGTCTATCAAGACCCTTTATCTCGGGAAAGCGTGTAAGTGTTGAGTTGAGACTGAAACTATTTACTTTGGTCTACAGTCCCCTCGACAGTCCCTGGAATCTGTGAAAAAATGAAACTTCTAAGTCAACCTAAAAAATATATATAGCCGGTTTTGCCGCAAGAAACGTATATTTCGACACTCTCAAGGTAGAGGTGGGAATTCTAGTTCCTCCAGAGGAATAGTTCCTTGAACTAGGCCTTTAGTTCACAATAGTTCCCGACTAATATTGACATCCCCCTTGCTTGCTAATGCGTTTCGTTGTCAGTCAGAACTATTCACAGTATGATCTGTATAATTTTTATAATGTACGGAGATATAACAAGACGTGTAATTGTGTATGTTAAAAACATATAGGTAAGTTTTATTTCAAATAAAAAAAATAAAAAAACTCAAATCAGAATTTAAACAACTATATCACAAATCAATTGGAGCAAATATTACAAAAATTATACAAAAAATTGCATTTTTCCTCACTTCAAGCTTTTTGTTTTTGTCTAAAAATTCAGAATATCTACTTCATTTTATAAGATATTTCTTAATTTTAGGGACCTAAAGTGAAACATTCCCATAAAATATTTAAAAAACAAACTAAAAATCAAAAACAGTATCCACGACAATTTTCTGTGGTAATTACGCCGCGCCGGCTGTGGCAATAGTCAAGACCGAATCCATCGTCGTCGCCTTGTATTATATCTCGGATCAGCCGACTGAATAGATTCCCGTGAACTAGTCTTTTATTAGTTCCTCTATGTCCGGATCCGATAACATACGGCTGGTACTCCCCACGCCTGCCTAGCATCAATCGCGCTGGCTGATCCATACGTAAGCTAGTCTTTTATTTTGTTCCTCTAGTTCCTTTAGGTCCGGATCCGATAACATACGGCATACGGCTGGCACTCCCCACTCCTGCCTAGCATCAATCGCGCTGGCCCGATACGTTCGTACGTAAACTAGTCTTTTATTTAGTTTAGTTCCTCTAGGTCCGGATCCGATAACGTACGGCTAACACCCCCCACTCCTGGGGCGCTATTCTGTAAAACCGTCGGTATCGGTAAGTTACGACAGCTCTCGATACGTATTTGTATATAGTAAAAATGTGTTAATTGTTGTTGTCATGGTTACCGATCGGTCCTATGGCAAATATCGCAAATTTGTACCGACGAAAATCGGTATCTCTACCGTGCCTTTGTCAACCTCACGGTAGAGATACCAAGAGTCGTCGGTACAAATTTGCGATATGTGTCATAGGGCCGATCGGTAACTATGACAACAACAATCAACACGACGTTCATTGGCCGTACGTACCCATAGCTGTCGGTAACTTGCCGATACCGACGATTGTACAGAATAGCGCCCCTGCCTACCATCGGGCTACGCGCGCTAGCCGATCCGTCACCATCGCATATTATTCTATATCGGTCACAGTCTCGATCCCGGAATAGGTCCTGAGGAACTAGTTCTTTGAGAAACCCGGAACTAGTTCCTTTCATTCCGGGGTCGGAATAGTTCATTGGAACTAGTTCGTTCACGAACTACACACTTCTATCTCAAGGCAATCAAAATTATTTTTAGTTTTTTAAAAATGTTAGGACAGGAGAATGTAATCTATAATCAGAAGGGGATTAAAATAGATCTATAAAGGTCGCAGTGGAATAGGCCAATGACAACTTCAAAAGACCTAAAGTTTGGAATTCTTTTAATATTTTAATTTTCTTTTTATTTAAAATGTTACCTATTAAAATTATTAATAAAAACGAAACTTGCTCAATTAATAATATCGGAACGTACTTTTCCAAAGAATCAAAACTGAATTCAGATACACCTTAAAACGCGCATTTAATAAACAATGATGACGTAACATTCAACAATCGCTGAACAAACCATAGCGAACTGGTAATAAAAAGTCCCGAACAAGAAAACAGATCTCAAGCGAAAGGTTCTGAGTGTCATCGACAAGAGCCTGCGGCAAAGATAACCCAATGAAAACTTTCATTAGACATTTGCCGATAATCAGATATACACTCCCTCATAATTTAAATTTGATTCTCTATCGGCGGAGTCTTTGGCAAAGTTTAAATTGAATAGGGGTTGCTTTCGAAAGTTTCGACTTTGTTAAGTGTCTTTCTTCAAGGACGCCGCTTCATTAAGGACTTACATGTTGAGCTACAATGTCTGAATCGTTAAGATTTTAAAGTAGATTATGTTTGCGAGGGCAATGTTTGATTCTGGAAAAGAACTTGAATATCGCATCTTCAAAAGTTATGATAATATTTTTTTTTTCATTCTTTAACTTTTACTTATAATTTGTTCTCTAAGATCCTTGTTGTATAATAATAAATATAAAAAAAAAAACATTTTTAATTAAATTGGACTATTTAATTATACAGGGTATATTTTTTTCGATTTATTATAATTTTCTTCCAAGTGCTTTGAGCGATTCGAATGAAATTTTGGGGATAAAGGTTACTATAAATGTTACATGTTTATACAGGGTTGTTCACCACATACGACACGGAGTATTGTAGCTAAACGATGAGATTTTTAAAAATTGTAAGTTTTGGGTTCGATGAAGGACCATTAGAGGTACAATTTAAAAATAATTTTACAAGATACAGAGTGTCCCAAATAAGTAAAACATATCAAAGTTGCATTTTTTTAAATGGAACACCCTGTATATTATTACATTTTTAGTTTTTACGATTAAAATAAAGGTAAATTTGATTAAGGTTTATTATACTTAAACTTTACCGTTTTTGAAATATTTTCAATTTTGTGAAATTGCAGTAAGAATTTTAAGGCTTCATTTCTCCAAGGGTATCAAAGTTTTTAATACTAAATATTTACTGAAATTTATTTATTGATCAGTTATTGTGTTGGAACAATAAAAAATACTACCTTATACAGAGTGTCTAAAAATTTATTTTAAATATTTATTAGCTTTAAACGGCAATAACTTGTTTAATTTAAATGGAACACCCTGTATATTTTAGGAGAATCAGATGCAAAATTTAATTGTCTATCAAATTATATTATACCATTTTTTACCTATCTCTTTAAGTTTCCGTAGAAAATGCATTTTCTTGTAATTGAGAACTTATTTATCAATTTACCCATGGAATATTGACATTTTAGATTATTTTGAAAGATGTAATAAATTTTTAAAGAGTACAGATACTAATATTACCGATATAATTCGTTTATTTCATTAAAAAAATAAAAAAACTGTTTAAATATTTGTTAAAGAGGACCAATTAATATGATTCCAGTATTCAAATTACATTAACTGACTGTTTGCGTTGATTAATAATAATTGTCCCAAATACTAAGAAACTGAGTTTTGTATGTGTATTAGACAGTGTGGTGAAAAGTAACACCTTAAAATGATATTTCATTTTTTAATAAATGCTTATTTATAACAACAGAGACGTTCATTTTGTTAACTTATTATTATATTGATTTCTGACTCAAATCCACATTTATTTAGAATAGTTTATTAACGAACACAATTAAGTATGTAATTAATTAGTATATGGGCGGAAATAATGGTGCTATATTTAATTAATGGTATACTCTTTTATAAGGATTTAAATAGTTTCTTTTTGCTTACAAATGAGCTAGTACATTTGTGCCTGTAATGTGCCTGTACATTTTGTACATTTGTTGCTTTAAAAACAATCTAAAATGTCAATATTCCATGGGTATATCGATAAATGAGGTCTAAATTATAAGAAAATGCATTTTCTTCAAAAACTTGAAGGAATAGGTGAAAAATAGTATAATACAATTTGATAGACAATTAAAGTGTGCATCTGATTCTCCTAAAATATACAGGGCGTTCCATTTAAATTAAAGAAGTTATTGGCGTTTAAAGCTAGAAATTATTTAAAATAAATTTGTAGACATTCTGTATAAGGTAGTATTATTTTTATTATTGCAACACAATAACTGATCAGTAAATAAACTTCAGTAAATATTTAGTATTAAAAACTTTGATACCCTTGGAGAAATGAAGCCTTAAAATTTTTACTGCAATTTCACAAAATTAAAAATATTTCAAAAACGGTAAGGTTTAAGTATAATAAATCTTAATCAAATTTACTTTTATTTTAATCGTAGAAACTAAAAATGTAATAATATACAGGTTGTTTCATTTAAAAAATACAACTATAATATTTTTTACTATTTGGGACACTCTGTATCTTGTAAAAATATTTTTAAATTGTAGCTCTAATAGTCCTTCAACGAACCCAAAACTTACAATTTGTAAAAATCTAATCGTTTGGCTACAATACTCGATCTCGTATGTGGTGAACAACCCTGTATTTAAATGAAACTTTGAAACTAAAAGTTACTATAAGTGCGACATATTTTAATGCTAAAAAAGTGGCGACATATTTATCAGGCATGTGCATATGGGTTATCAGTAGAATATTTTTCGAAATAAAATCAGGTACGCCACTGACTTTTATTTCTCTTGTTAGCAAAATTGTGTAAATCTTTTAGTGCCGATTAAATTATTTCTCATGATATTTTGTCGATTTTGGACTCCTTGATGAGATAAATACAAACTTATTAATGTGACTTAGCCAATGTCCAAAAACAAGCTTCACCATTTTTTAATATCATTAACTGAAATATAATTACTGATTTATATGAAAAAATAGTTCCAATTAACATGGGTGCGGAAATACATATATTTAAAGTAACAGGATGTTAAAATATTTAATAGATAGGACTTGTAATTATCTCAAATACCATTATTTTTGTCTTGAATTTGCTGTAGGTAGCACTGTATACTGTATGTGTATCACTATTATACATTTTAATAAAATAGATTAAATAAATAATTTATAGTTTTTATTAATATTTTAACTCTTTCCAGCTAAACAAAGCAGAATCGGACATATGTTGATATAAAAAATAAATCTTATTTTTACGTGAGAAATCTCTCCACTAGAGATGGTACATGTTTTTTTAAATACCATGTATACTATACCGGGAGCCTTTCAAAAGTGGTTCACCTCTATAACTTTTTTATTTTTTTCAAATAAAATTACGGAGTTTGGTATGTTATTATATGACATAAATTAGGATTGATTGACCTATTTAATTGTTCTTGGTCACTTCTAGTTTCAACGAAAATTACAACAACTTTTGATTTTTAAATGGCACCGTTGCGTCGGTATATTTTTATTTCCTTCTATAGAAAATGACACTGAATAGAGCGACATATTACTTGTCAACTTTTGACATTTTCGCATATGGTTTATTTGAAAATGTAACATGCGGTTCATAACGACTATTTGACTCAAAATACCAAGTGTGTGGTACCAAATTATTCGTAAAAAAATGCTTTTTCCAAATATGCCAATGAGCCACCCTTATTTCATTTGAAAAAAATGAGATATGATTAAAAATTATATTACGATTTGGGCATCTTTTAATCAACCAGGACAAGACACGAAAAACATCAAACAATCTTTTCTATTTTTCAAGATTCTTTGATTAAAAATTAGTGTTTTTCACACAGTCTAGATTGAAATTTAAAATACAATTTTTTTTAAGTAAAAATGTAAAAAGTTGACATATCATATGGCATTCAAAAATAAAAATATACCGACGGGACCGGACGGTGCCATTTCAAAATCAAAAGTTGTAGTCATTTCTGGTGAAACAGGAAGTGATCAAAAACAATTGAATACTTCAATCAACTCTAATTTGTGTTGTATACTCACATATCAAATTTCGCTTTTTTTTATCTGAAAAATAAAAGCTATAGGGGAATGAAGCCACTTTGTAACTGCACACCGGTACAGCTTTTGTAGTTATTTTCTTACAAAAGAAAATTACTTGTATTCTTAGGTATTAAGTATTTTAAAATACATTATGCTTACAATAATGGTATATTTTAAAAAATAACTTGTGTATCATAGCTTCAAAAGTTATGGCAATATTTTTATTTTCTACTTTCTTTTAACTCCTATTTTCATTTATATTTTAAGCATCCCCATTGTATACTAATCCAATCTGAAGAACATTCCTAATTAAATTAACATCATTTTAATTATATACTCACCCTCTTATCTGCGATCTATAGCTCAATTAGACTAGGGCTAGATATAAGGGTGAGGCAACTTTTTAATCAAAGTCGACCTATATTAAAACATTCATTACTTGATGATGGATCGGTGAAAAGGAAATTGTTTAGAATTCCATTTGCGTATTCGTTGAACTCCTTTTCGGGAAGATTTTCTAAAAAGGCAGAAAAACGCCAGTCAAGTAATTAATAATTAAGATCGAACGCAGTGAGGCGCTGTTATTTTATTTTTATTATAAAATAAATATAACAAAAAATATTATTCAAATTTTCCCAAAATAGAAAACATTAGGGATGTTTACATAACTTAAAATCACGGCAAATCTTAAGTGTTTAAATAAGATTTATTTTCGTCAGACGCATTCTTGATTTCCTCAGTTTGTTCAGTTATTTTGTCGATGCTTTCCCTGAAAATTTTCCGTTTTGTCGACCGTCCCCAGAATGCATAATCGCATAATATTTCCAGACTGATAAATATTTCATAAAGTTGCTGAAAAGAGATATAAAAAGTAGACGTAAAATACATAGTGTTTACCAAACTCCGGCTTTTTATTATTGACTTTTTCCTTTGTCACAAAAATTCTACTGGTTTAAGTAAATTGGCCAGAAATGTTATTGTTCCAGAGATCGACATAAATTCGTAGAAAATTTTAATCAGACAGAATCCAGACTATAAAATATTGAAAATAATTTGTTGAACCTTGATCCTCAACTTATGCTAATATTGTAAACATTCAAAAAAATACTCTATCTAAAACTATCGGTTCTTTCAATATTATTTTTGCATTGTCAAACGTACTATAATGAACTACTCATACATCGGAGATGGGGAAACAGCTCAGCCAAAAGTGCGCAAACAAGAGGCACATCTCTCTCTCTCTCTCTCTCTCTCAAGGAGGGGTGGCCTCACCCTTGCTGTGGCTGATTGTGATGAACCCGATCCTAGCCTCTCTGACAATGAAAGGAATTAAGATACAGGCATAGTGCAGACTGACGACGCGCGACGTGGTAATATTGATGGTTGGCAAAGACTTTGCAGACGGTCAGTGACATCATGGGATCTGCTCTGAAGAACGGACGGAATGGTTTGGGCATCAACCCAGACAAAACCGAACTCATTAAGAAAAATACAAGATACCCAAGTTCACGCTACTCAAATCTAGAAGAAAAAACACTTGTACTTGCTAAGGAAACAAAATATTTACTCAGGACTCTGAAGCTTTCCTGGAGGAAATGATGATAAAGGGAATAAATGCATACTATGCATGTAAAAAACTATTTGAAGATGGGGTCTGCAACTGTACATTATACACTGCTATAGTTAGATCAATCATCACTTATGGAACACTAGTATGGTGGGAAGCGGTACTTAAAGACTAATAGAAAAACCTCACAAAAAATACAGCAATGGCAGCGCTCTAGGTACAACTGAATCAAGGAAAACACAGCGCAACTGGACTTGCAATCAATCGACTGGCTGTGAAGGATCTGGCCGCTAAGGGTGCCTCTAAGATTAAGGGAATCCAATCTGTGGAACTAGGACCAACTACGGTCACTGAGGATATTGGCAGTGATAGGGAGGAAATCATGAAGAACACGAGTCCACATCTGCTATACCAGAAAAACGGACTACATTCTCACCAAACATGATTTTGGAGAAAAGATAAGGATTCGCATCCCGACAGGGAGAAGAATGGGAAAGCAACCGAGTAATGAACACTTAAGAGATAGCAGTCTACACAGATGCTCACAGAACTTTAGGAGGCACAGCTATAGGCATATTCTCAGAGGAACTAGACATCCGACGATCTTTGAAGGCTATCGGATGGCTGTAATGTTCTACAAGCAGAGGTTTACGCCATAAAGGAAGCGGCTAGTTGTATACGAGAGAAAACTGCTTAAGAAGCTTAATGGCGCTTTAAGAAGCATCACAATGCAATCAGTGAGATCATCGAAAACTGTGATGGAATGCCGAGAATCACTGTCCTGGCTGCGTCAAAAGCGGGCTACTCTGTGCTGGATGCCAGGTTACAGCAAATGGTGGGCAATCAGGAAGCAGACGGACTTGTCAAGAGTGAAAGGCCTGTGGCAGATGACCCACCACTGGTGACGATCAACACACTGAAGGAAGCTATAGGAACTGCCATCAAGGCCAAGCAGCAAGAGACGTGGCAACACCGTGAGGACTGCGCTACAGCTTGCAGACTATGGCCAGTGGTGGATAGCAAAAAGACAAAACAACTAATAGAGCACAAAAAGATCCTAGTACGCATAATTGTAGCTGTCGTCACTGGAAACTGCCACTACGGGGATAAACTTCGTGAGATGGAAAATTTCAACGACGACTACTGCAGAGAATGCGAAACGGAAGAAGAAACCATGGAGCACCTGCTGTGCCACTGTCCGGCACTGGAATATCGACGCTTTAAAAACTTTAGGGGCAAATTTTTTTGAAAGAATTAGAGGAAGCAGCAGAAGCCAACATCAGCGACATCGGAAACTTTGTAAAGAACCGAAAATGCTTTTGTAACGCAAAGAAAGAACATAAGAGGAAGGTTTGGTACAACAATACAGGGTATCACAATGGGCCCAAGGCCTCCGAGTAAGGGATCAAACATTATCCCAAACCCAAGCAATGATGGATAGGTGACCGTCTGGAAACTCTATCGTGCTGTTGTCCCATAGAAAAAGTGTAAAATCTATCGATACATTGCTCATTCACACCGGTTCGAGGTTGGATGAGATCGGATACCTCGTGAGTAAGAGTTGATTTAGACGTTCAACCGAAGATACTTCCGCATGCGTAGTTGTCTTCGGTTCAACGGCAGAATTAAATAATGTCTAGCTATAGCCTGGTTACAAAACCAGTTCCACTGGCTCCATTGGTGACGCGGCCGTTTCGGGATCGAGATGTCCAGGGTTCGAATTCAACAAATATAGAATTTAAAAAAAAAATTACAGCTGTTTTATTTTATTCTTTACAGCTGTCGGTAACAACAATCAAAACACGCAGTAGGCGGAGAATAAACAGTTCTAAAGAGTTCTCTAAAATATACAGGAAAATTTAAAAGAAAATGCACTATTTTCAACATCTTTTTTTTTGCGAAGAAAACTCATCCTGGGGTCGAAATATACCACACCTGAAAATATTTGCACTTATTTAAGACTCACCCTGTATAATACCTAATTATATTTTTAAAATTTAAGAACCTTTTGTTATCTGAGCTGATACGATAAAGCATAACAAACATTTTACATATTACCATAAAACTGGTGTTCGATACAATTTCTGAAAGCTGCTATGTATTTTTGCCATTTTTACGACTCACTCAATAATATCTCTTTGGCCAAATATAGGAAAAAGAAAAGCAGACAAACCTAAGTTGGAGATACGTATGCGAGCCAATAAAAAGCTTTCTGGGTTTATGTACTATTTATGTTACGTTTATATTCTTCTTATACATCAGATAACGGTCCTATCTAAAAATTGCTTTAATGATATAGACCAAAAATCTCCGAAATCGTAAAATTTTATATTCTTATACTAGTTTTTAAGGCTATATAAAAATCTAGAGAGTATTTATCTAATAGGAAAATGAAATATATATTAATTTAGAATTGAATTTACAGTAGTGTTGAAAATTAATTAGCTTATTATAATAATAACTTATTGCAGTTTTAGTTATACCGGGTGCGTCTCAAAAGTGGCTCACCCCTATAACTTTTTTATTTTTTCAGATAGATTTGGTATGTTAATATTTGACATAAATAAGGATTGATCTCGGGATTGATTGACGTATTCAATGTCTGTCACTTCGTGTTTCATCGGTAACGACTACAAGTTTTGATTTTTAAATAACATCCTCAGTATTTTTTCCTTCATTTAATAGAAAATGATATTTTGAATAGAATAACATGCCATATGTCAACTTTTACATTTTTTCATGAAGTTTGTTTGAAATTGTAACATGCGGTTCATAACAACAATTTCACTCGAAATACCAAGTGTGTGGTACCAAATTATTCATAAAAAAATGATTTTTCCAAATATGCTAATAAGCCACCCTTGTTCCGTTTGAAAAAATTGAGATATGATTAAAAATGACGATTCTTTCTTCCGGCTAGGACCGCCACTAAAACAGGCTAGGATCTTTTGACCGGCTAGGACAACCTACTAAAACATTACCCAGTAAGCAAAGTTTTGCCATATTTTGGGAACATTAGGGAACAGTTACGTATCTGCGTGTATTGGGTCTTTATCAGGCCTGGTATATTTATAAGGGCCTGGTAACGACGTCACCTGGAACACATTTCCTTTAAAGAAATAAAATGCTCACTGAGTAGACGATCATTTTTCCAAGACTCATCGATTAAAAATTAGTGTTATTAACACAGCCATACTCTAGATTAAAATTTAAAATACAATTTTTTTAAGTGAGAATGTCAAAAGTTGACATATGATATGTTATTTTACGTGTTGTGCAACTCAATTTGACTCTATGTTCAAGCTCCAGAAGAGAGCTGTTCGATATTCACTGGGACTAAACAGCAGAACTCATTTCCAGGACTTTTTTTTTTAAAAATTAAAAATATTAACTCTTTCTTCCCTATTTATATTTGAATCCGTTTGCCTAATACGTAAGCATGTATCAGCTTCTCAAGAAAGGCCATCTCACACTTATCCATTCAGGAACGCGGAGCAAGATCTTTATCTACCTACCCCACGCTCAAAGTTAGTTAAAAGTTCAATATTATACAACCTGAAAAATGCACAATCACTAATACATTTGAAATCAAATCCATAACATCATTTACTCATTTCGCAAAGCATTGAAATCTTATTTACTAGACAAGGCTTTCTACGCTGTAAATGACTTAAAATATTTTGATAATCGAATTTGATCTTATAAACACTGGTCTAATATTTGCTATTACTATATTTACTATTAAGTGTTGTGCAACTCAAGTTGACTCTATTTTCAAGCTCCGGAAGAGAGCTGTTCGATATTCACTGGGACTAAACAGCAGAAGAACTCATTGCCAGGACTTTTTTTTAAATTAAAAATATTAACTCTTCCTTCCTTATTTATATTTGAATCCGTTTGCCTAATACGTAAGCATGTATCAGCTTCTCAAGAAAGGCCATCTCACACTTATCCACTCAGGAACGCAGAGCAATATCTTTATCTACCTACCCCACGCTCAAAGTTAGTTAAAAGTGCAATATTATACAACTCGAAAAAAATGCACAATCACCTGCCCATTTGAAATCAAATCCATAACATCATTTACCTCATTTCGCAAAGCTTTGAAATCTTATTTACTAGACAAGGCTTTTTACGCCGTAAATGACTTAAAATATTTTGATAATCGAATTTGATCTTATAAACACTGGTCTAATATTTGCTATTACTATATTTACTATAAACTTACTAAATATTTTTGAATCCTATTTTTATTTTTTTATTCTTTGACATTGTAAACATTTATAAATGTTTATTTTAAACAATAAGACTCTCAATGTAATTTGAATACTTGTTTTGTATTCTCTTTTGTGTGTTTAGTTGTTTTGTTACTTTGTTGTAATACAAATTTCAAAATAAAAATAGCAAATTGTAAGAGTTATAATAGGTTTGAAAATAGGCCTATCAAACCAGCAATAAAACTACGTCTATTAGCGTCAATTAATATTGTAAGTTGTTAAACTAATGTCGACTACGTGAATCAGTTTCGCCCCTGTAATCACAGAGCGATTTAGATAACATTTCACACCGGCTTCGAGGCTCTAACGGTAATTGCCTTGCCATCGCTTCAAATAGAACCATTCGATCGCGCATTAGATGACGACAATCAGCTTTAATTCATTTTCATTTCTTCTAAATGCAGTTATTGTCATCTGTCAGAGTTTTTTCCACTCTTTAACTTTTCTTAAACTTTTCACAGATTTTTCTGCAAAATTCAATAATTTTTATACAATATAAAATTGGCTATGATAATAGTCTTTTGTACCTAACAACACCACCATTGACGTTGTAAAATCTGTAAAATTCTTAGGGCTTGTTGTAGACAATTCTCTGGAATAGGACATGCATATCGACGCTTTGTCGAAAAAATTAAGCTCTGCCTGTTGTGCATTAAGATCTGTTTCTAAGGAGCTTAACTTTCCAGTGGCTAGAACTGTTTATTATGCACTTTTTGAGTCGCACCTCAGATATGCCCTTTCATTCTGGGGTACGTGTTATGTAACTCAATTTTACCGCATTTTCAAGTTCCAGAAGAGAACTGTTCGATATTCACTGAGACTAAACAGCAGAACTCTTTTTAAAAAATTAAAAATATTAACTCTTCCTTCCTTATTTATATTTGAGTCCGTTTGCCTAATACGTAAGCCTCAGCTTCTCAAGAAAGACCATCTCACACTTATCCACTCAGGAACGCGGAGCAAGTTCAATATTATACAGCTCGAAAAAAATGCACAATCACCTGCCATTTGAAATCAAATCCATAACATCATTTTCTTCATTTCGCAAAGCATTGAAATCCTATTTACTAGACCTTTCTACGCTGTAAATGACTTATATTTTGATAATTGAATTTGATCTTGTAAACACTGGTCTAATGTTTGCTATTACTATATTTACCATTGTTGAAATGACATCGAAATTAATTTATTTAGAGCTAATTGATATTTAATATAAACTTACTAAATATTTTTGAATCTTATTTTTATTTTTTTATTCTTTGACATCGTAAACATTTATAAATGTTTATTTTAAACAATAAGACTGGCAATGTAATTTTTATAATGTTTTGTATTCTCTTTTGTTAGTTTGTTTACTTTGTTTGTTTAATTTACCTTTGTCTACAAACTATATAATTTTTTGACAATAAAAACATTTATTTATTATTTATTAATAAGGGATAATCGAAAAAAAACGGCGTCTGGAAAATGAAAATCGATGATGAATCAATCTCCAATGCAGTTTCAAAAATATTAATAAGTAGGTAAATAAAAAATATATATTTAGCCTTTTTAAAAGAATTATTAAAAATACTAGAAAGGTTCTGAAATCAAAACCTATACCAGTATAATTTACTATAGTTGGTCTGTACTTTGCTATAAATATCGTAATCTTAAGCCACACAGGGTGTTCAAAATTCTATGCCAAACTTTCTAAAATATAAAAAAAAAATTTCTGTTTTTTTTTAATGAAACACATACATTTTTTGTATTTCAATTTTTGTTGTAGTTTTTTAATTTTTTGTATTTTATTGCAAGGCCTGTATCTATTATGCTTTATCTCAGAGAAGTTTATTTAAAAAAAAATCTATGTGATAAAAAATAAATAGTTTCGACAATGAAATGCTGCGTTTTTTAAATACGATTCGGGCCGTTTTTTTAGCGGTCCCGCTTGTGGACATATTCGCGACAACGGTCATTGTTTGTATAAAACAGACGAGTTTGACTTTGCTTTGTTCGCCATTCAATTATCTGAATTAATTGAAAACAAACTGGAAATACCTGAAAACACCCCGGTTTGAATTTGATAGATTACGCATTTCGCCCAAAAAATGCGAAAAAACTGTTTTTTACTTGTTTTACTTGTTAAATAATAAATTAAATGTGAGTTTAGTTAGGTTAGGTTGAGTTTAACAATAATTTCGGCTTTGTTAATCTATGATTAACAACGGTGATTATAGTATGGGTCACTAAACCAATTTTTTTTCATAAAATTCTTGTTTTTCTGCCATTGACGAGATAATGGCTTCGGGGAAAATTGCGAAGAACAATTCTAAAATGACTAAAAACTTCAACGGCTAATATCTCGCAAAATATCAGTCGTAGTGGCTTAGTTCGAAGGACCTTTTTTGTAGGAAATTAAATATCCTATAAAATTGTACTTCGCATTTTTCTCCATGTCTTGCCATTGACGAGATAATGGCAGTAAAATATGTATTTTATGAAAAAATTAGGTTTAGTGGCCCGTACTACTCCGCTGGTGCGAGTTATGAGAACGAAACAAAAACAATAGTGGCCAAAAAAGCACCCTAATATACACAAATAAAACGAAATTATAAAACGAACAAATCGTCACATGGCGGCAAGAATTTAGCATAGTTTTTAAGATAATTTTATGATATTCGCGTCGGAGGAAGGAATGGCACGAAATCTGGACGAGTAAAAGAATTCGATTGAATTTTGGCTTTAAAAGAGCACTTTACCGAATTTAAAATGGAAATGGAGAGAGAAAAAGGAGCCGAAACGAGTTTTATTCGCCAGTTTTTCTTGCGGATTTTATTTAAATTTGTCGACTTAACGTACACGATTAAATTTTTACCACTCCTATATACGAAATGATTTCCTGTGCTGGTTCCAAGTGTAAAGAGACTAAAATATGGAC